>NW_020664770.1:0-12055 GCF_002925995.2 Terrapene triunguis
GGGGGGGGGGCAGTTGCGAGTCCCAGAGCTGCTGCCCTCCCCGGCTCTGCTCCCCTGAGCGCCTGCAGGAGCCGAGCCAGCTCCGGGACAGCGAACGCCCGGGCCGGGCCAGGGACCGAGTCTCTCAGCCCGAGGGGAGAGGGGGCGGGAGGGAGACAGGGGCAGAGACTAGCAGGGGCAGTAGGAGCAATCAGTGGGGAGGGAGGTCTCGGCTCCCAGCCCTGCCCAGCCCCATTCCCTGCAGCACCCCGGGGCAGATTGACTTTCCTGGGACAAGGTAAGGAGCAGGGAGAGGAAAAGCCAGTTCCTGCCTCTGTCTAGTCCCTGCGCTGCTGGGGGGATGCGCTGCCCTGGGGACAGTGTCAGGGGGGATCCCCCAGAGCGTCTCCTTTGATTCTGCTCTTTTCTAGTGTTTGGCTTAAAGACTGTGTTACTGGAGGGTTTAAACATGTTTCAGTGGGTTTAGTCCTAATGGGTGGGGCTGGCCTGGGCTATGCTGCCATAAAGAGTCTAAATTTAAAGTATCTTTCTGCAGAGAAAGAGCCTGGGGAAATCGGTGTGAAATGGACTAAAACCTCTTCTATAGCCTGCCCCATCGCCCTTCTCGCCTTGACAGGCTGCAGAATAATGTCCACATCTTGCTCCAGGTTGTCCCATCCTCCCAGGGGACAGGGAAGGGAACGGACTGTAATGGAGCCAGTGCAGGTAAGTGATTTTCAGGGAGGTGGTGGGGTTGGCCTGCATATGGAGGAGGGACAGTAAATACAGACAGAGGGAAAAACTGGAAATGAAAAACCTTCTGTTGCCTAGTTTGCTCTTTATACAACACACAATATAGAGAAACCCCAGGGGGCACAGTTGGGTTTTTCTAACTATACACTGCAAGTTTGCAGATGACACTAAACTGGGAGGAGTGGTAGATACGCTGGAGGGTAGGGATCGGATACAGAGGGACCTAGACAAATTAGAGGTTTGGGCCAAAAGAAACCTGATGAGGTTCAACAAGGACAAGTGCGGAGTCCTCCACTTAGGACGGAAGAATCCTATGCACTGCTACAGACTGGGGACTGAATGGCTAGGCAGCAGTTCTGCAGAAAAGGACCTAGGGGTTACAGTGGATGAGAAGCTGGATATGAGTCAACAGTGTGCTCTTGTTGCCAAGAAGACTAACGGCATTTTGGGCTGTATAAGGAGGGGCATTTCCAGCAGATCAAGGGACGTGATCATTCCCCTCTATTCGACATTGGTGAGGCCTCATCTGGAGTACTGTGTCCAGTTCTGGGCCCCACACTACAAGAAGGATGTGGAAAAATTGGAAAGAGTCCAGTGGAGGGCAACAAAAATGATTAGGGGGCTGGAACACATGACTTATGAGGAGAGGCTGAGGGAACTGGGATTGTTTAGTCTACAGAAGAGAAGAATGAGGGGGGATTTGATAGCTGCTTTCAACTACCTGAAAGGGAGTTCCAAAAAGGATGGATCTAGACTGTTTTCAGTGGTGGCAGATGACAGAACAAGAAGCAATGGTCTCAAGTTGCAGTGGGGGAGGTTTAGATTGGATATTAGGAAAAACTTTTTCACTAGGAGGGTGGTGAAGCACTGGAATGGGTTACCTAGGGAGGTGGTGGAATCTCCTTCCTTAGAGGTTTTTAAGGTTAGGCTTGACAAAGCCCTGGCTGGGATGATTTAGTTGGGAATTGGTCCTGCTTTGAGCAGGAGGTTGGACTAGATGACCTCCTGAGGTCCCTTCCAACCCTGATATTCTATGATTCTAAGTGCAAGGCCTAGCCACCTATATACATTTACTTGGTCTGGTTTCTGGCAGCTCCTAAGGAACACAGTGAGGGCCACTAGAGGGCTCACAAACTGTTTGAAGGGATATTACCCACTTTCTACACACTGGCTACTCCTGCCTCTTTGATGAAGGAGAACATTTAAAAAAATAACTTAGCAATATGTTACTATCAATACTACTATTACTAGAAGACTGCACACTTTGTTGCTTCTGTAGGCCAAACTTATTGTACACATCAGGGGCTCCTGGCATCTTTTCATTCCCCTTGGCCCCCACAGGTGTGCCATCCTCCCATCCCTATTTTAGGGGCTCCCTGCAACCCCCCACCCACTCCCTCATGCAAAGGGTCTGCGTGCCCCCCCTTTCCCATGCCAGAATCCCTGATTCTTCTTCCCATATCCTCCCCAATTCCCCTCTTTCCACATATCGTGTCCCCCATTCTTGCATTCCCCCTATGTCAGGAGAGCTATGTGCCACTGTAACAGGACCAGCCACCTCCTGAGCACCCCGTCATGGACTGAGGTTGCGCTGCAAGTGTCCTGCCTCAGTTGCCCTCGTGGTTCCTCCATAAACTCAAAAAGACTTCTCTCTGTTCAATAATACCCCTCCTTAGGGTCTGTTTTATTAGCAAAAAGTTCAAAATAAACCCCAAAATATCTTCGTTTCCACCCCTCCAGCCTTAAACTGCACACAGTCAATTCCCTGACATAGTGTCCCCAAACTCCCAAGGTCTTCCTTGCAGGAGCCTTTCTCACTCTTTGTCATAGCTTCCTCTTCCTGTTTCCTCCTCTCCTCTGGCTCTTTCTAGAGCCCTCTATCATGCCCCATTGTATGGCTGTTAATAAGGCACAGGCGGGCTGGACCTGTTCTTTCTTAAAGGGCCCAGTCCACCTTGTGGCAGCCGCCCTATTCCTTCTCTTCCCTCCCTGAACTCCCCAACCCTTGCTTAAGGCCAATAGACTATGTGGGCCCCTTATTATAGTCAATAAACCCACCACCTTTGTCTCACTGTTGCAGGGGTGTGCACAGGAATAAATTTTGGCTGCTTTTGGAGGGGCACTTTCTGTGCCTGCCCCCTATGGCCGGAGGAGCTGGCTCTCCCCTTTGTAGCCCCAGCGTTGGAGGACCTGGGGCTCCCAGCCACAGCCCTGGGGCCGGAGGAGCTCGCTCTCTCTTCCCAGGCAGCTGGAGGAGTTGGATCTCACCCCAGAGCCGGAGGAGCTGTCATTTCCCGCCCCGCCCTATGGCCAGAGGAGCTCACTCTTCCTGCCCTGGCCCTGGAGGAGTTCTGTGCCCACAGTGATTGGGGGGGCCCGTGCCCCTGCTTGCGCCCCATTGCGCATGCCCCTGCACTGTTGACACTATTAGTAATTAAATACTGTTCCAGCTCTCCAGAGGACGAGCCCTCTGCTGAGCTATCAAACAAGTCTGTTTTCCCCAGCCAGCCAGAGATTTTTTTTTTAACCCTTTATTTGTCCCCACTCAATGAGCAGTTTACTGACAGCCCCACTGGCTACAGGCAGCAGTTTCCTTTGAGTTCCATTTCCACTGGGCATCTGCAGTCACTGTCTATTCCACTGTGTTTCTGGATTCAGATCCCATCCCCGTTGCCAGTTGGGTCTTTTGCTCTTCAAACAACACAAAGAACTTGGAGAAAGCACACAGGCAGAGTTGGGTTTCAAATAGCCATATTTACTAAATACCCACCGACACCCAAGGCCTAACTACACACACTGCTGCACTGATTTCTTGAGGTTTCTAAAACTAGCACACAGTGAGTGCTACTAGAGAGCTCACAAATTATTTAAAGAGATACTAACCTACCCTTATACACTACACCATCTTTAATGTGGGCCCTGAATTTGTGGGACAGGCCCAGTGTACTTGAGAAAGCAAATGCCTAAAAATGTTGATATCCAAAGTCTACAGCCAGAATGCAGAACTCAGAAGCCGTGAGTCTCTCCGGAAAGTCAGGAGATGGGCATAGATTCATAGAAAGTCAGAATGGACCATTGTGATCAGTTAGTCTGATGTCCTGTATAACACAGGACTTAGGACTCCCCTGAATTAGTTCCTGTTTGAACTAGAGCATATCTTTTCTAAAAAACGTCCAAACTGAATTGGAAAAAATGCCACTAATGGAAAATCCATGGTAAGTTTTTTCCAGCAGTTAATCACCCACACTGTTAAAAAGTTTGTGCCTTATTTTGAGTCTGAATTTGTCCACGTTCAACTTCCAGCCATTGTATCTTGTTATATATTTATCTGCTAGATTGAAGAGCCCATTATCAAATTTCTGTTCCCTGTGTAGATATTTATAAACTGTGATTAAGTCACCCCTTAACCTTCGCTTTGTTAAGCTAAATAGACTGCGCTCCTGGAGTCTTTCACTACAAGGCATATTTTCCAATGTTTTAATCATTCTTGTGGCTCCTCTCTGAATCCTTTCCAATTTTTCAACACCCTTCTTGAATTGTGGGCACCAGAACTGGCCACAGTATTCAAGTAGTTGTCGCAGAACTAGTATAACCTCTCTACTCCTCCTTGAGATGCCCATGTTTATTCATCCAAGGATTACATTAGCCCTTTTGGCCATTTATCCACCATAACCTGCAAGTCTCAGGGTATGTCTTCACTACCCGCCGTATCGCGTCGTTAAGACGCGATATATCGATCCCCGAACGCGCTCACCGTCAACTCTGGAACTCCACCAGAGCGAGCGGCGGTAGCGCAGTCGACGGGGGAGCCGCGGCCGTCGATCCCGCGCCGTGTGGACCCCAGGTAATTCGATCTAAGATACTTCGACTTCAGCTATGCTATTCGCATAGCTGAAGTTGCGTATCTTAGATCGATTCCCCCCCCCAGTGTAGACCAGCCCTTATTCACTGCTTCCCAAGATAGAGGCCCCCATTCTGTGTCTATGGCCTGCATTCTTTCTTCCTAATTGAATGAATTTATATTTGGCCATATTGAAATACAAATTCTTTACTGACACCCAACTTACTAAATGATCCAGATCGCTCTATAAGGGTGATCTGTCCTCTTCATTATTTACCACATCTCCAATCTTTGTGTCATCTGCAAACTTTATCAGCGATGAGCTTGTGTTTTCTTCCAGGTGACTGATAAAAATGTTAAATAGCAATAGGGCCATAAACCAATTCCTGTGGGACCTCACAAGATACACACCTACTTGATGACGATTCCCTGGTTACAGTTACAGTTTGAGACCCACCAGTTAGCCAGTTTTTAATATATTTAATTTCTGCCATTTTAATTTGATATGATTTGTTTTTTAACCATAATGTTGTGCAGTACCAGTCAAACACCTTTCAAAATTCTAAGTATGGTCATCACTATTACCTTTATCAGCCAAACTTGTAATCTCAAAAAAGGTACAAAGTTAGTTTTCCAAAAATTCATGTTGATTTGTTTTATTTACATTACCTTCCTTTAATTCTCTAGTAATCGAGTCCCATATCAGCCGCTCCATTCCCTTGTCCAGGATTGATGTCATGCTGACAGGCCTATAATTACTCAGGTCACCCTGTTTATCCTTTTTAAAAATTGGCACAAAATTAGCTTTCCTCCAGTCTTTTGGAATTTCCTCGGTACTCCCAGATTTATTGAAAATCAACATTAACTACTCTTCAGCTACTCCTTAGCCAGCTCTTTTAAAACTCTTGGATGCAAGTTCGCTGGATCTGCTGATTTAAAAGTGTTTAACATTAGTAGCTGCTGTTTAACATCCTCCAGATATACTAGTGAAATGGAAGGAGTTGTTATCATATGATGAGACTATATTATTTAATTTTTTTAACATTCTAATCATGCCGATCTTCCCATCAAGTTTCAGTAATAACAAGTAGGCTGAATTTTTTCTCATTAACAAGCAATTCCAATTTATTTTGTTTTTTACCCAGGCTCCTAGTGTGTAGACAATTAAAGAATTTCTTCTCTTAGTGTCTCTTGGTGCCTTGAATAATTTTGTTCTCAACATCTTGATCTTTTGGTCTGAGTGCTCATTTGTTCCCTCATTTGTTTTCTCTTTTTGTTATTAGTTTAATGCCCTCTTGACTACTCTAGCCAGCTTGTCCCCTAGCAGATTGGTTTCCCTTCAACAGATATGAAGGCCATCCAACCTGTACAGCCCTCTCTCCCCCTAGAAGATGGTCCAATATTTCATAAAACCAAAACCCTCCACTGCTTACCTAGCCAGTGGTTCGCTTCCAGAACCTTCTGCCTTCCTTCGCTTCCAGAACAAGAAGCATCTGAGACTATCACTTTCACATTCCTTTCCTTTAGCACCCTTCCGGTTTCTCTGAAGTTGTCTGTAATCGGTGAGGTGCCCCATGACACAGTGTTATTAATGTTGATACGGACCATCGCCACTGGATCCTTGCCCACTGACTCCAGAAGCCCTATCCGATCTCAGAGTGACTCCTCATGTCTGGGCTCCGTCCTGTTGTCTGCCTGTCCCTGGCAGAGTGTTCTTTCCATTCTTCTTAGCACAGAATCCCCAACAAGAATCGTCTGCCTTCCTTGCATGGGTGGAGATCTCTTTGCAGGCACGCTTAATTGTCTTGTGGGTTGGGCAGGCCTGCACAGGTCTCCATTCTGTTTGGTTAACTAGATATTGCAGTTTCCACATTGAGAACATGATAACAATGGGATACTTCTAGCTGTGTGGAGTTCCTTCTGGTCCTTTTCTCTCTGGTGTTCACGGTTTGCCCATCCTCAAATGCCTCCAGCTGTGGAGAATGTCACCTGGTCCTCCCACCTCAGTGATTACAAACTGCCACGCCTCCTTCTCTGATCTCCTCCTCTCCCTGGTTCTGTGGTGGCCAGTTCCATTCTTGAATCTGGGGTGCTGATGCTTTCTGAATGTGGTTGTCCAAGAACTCCTCAGCATCTCTGTATCTGTACTTGTCCTGCCAAACCACTAATCTTTCTTCCAGCATAGCCACCAACTTGCACTTCATCCAGAGGAAGTTTGATCTAACCTCCTTCAGGAAAGAAAATGTGGCACATCCGTTGCAGGTCACAACCACTGTTCCATTGCTGGCCACGTAAAACTGTACCTAGAAGAAACCTCTCACACTCCCTCCAAAAGTCCCCTGTTTGCCTCTCCAGTTCATCTTAAAAAACACTAGTGTAAAAAAAAAAAAAATACATTTTGCAGCAATTTTATTTGCTTTCTGGGTTTTTCAGCATTGGGGCAGGGCCCCTCCCTCCCACCACCAGGGGCTAAGCTGCCTGGCCTCAGTATTTATGTATTGCATTGCAGCCACAAAACTTCACCTGCAACAGCACACGTGCAAAAATTAAACCTCCCTGCCGCTGCTCACAGGGGGACACCAACTACTAACCCTCCCCTACTGCTGGGAAGCTGCCCTTCTGGCCCTCTCCACCCCCTTCTCTTCCCATTACTTTGTCTCCACTCTGCTCCAACCAATGTCTTCCCGCACGGTCTCCAGTCTCTTTCCCACCTGCCCTATATTCATCTGTCTTTCCCTTTGCAGTCTCCTGTTTCTAACACCTGCAACCCCATATGCCCCTGCTATTCCTCAGCCTCTCTGGCCCCACAAATCCCCCTGAATCATAGAATATTAGGGTTGGAAGGGACCTCAGGAGGTCATCTAGTCCAACCCCCTGCTCAAAGCAGGACCAATCCCCAGACAGATTTTTACCCCAGTTCCCTAAATGGCCCCCTCAAGGATTGAATACACAACCCTGGGTTTAGCAGGCCAATGCTCAAACCACTGAACTATCCCCCCCCCCCCCCCCTCAGCCTCCCTCTGACCCCCACACATTTCCATTTATCTTCATAGTTTCCTGTCCAGTCTCCTAACCACAGAGTCAGTTGTGCCTGAGGAGAGCAGGGCTTCAGTCTCATTGTTTTCAATGTGAGTTGGTGGCCATCTTTACCAAGGGCAGTCTCACTCTCACTTCCACATGCCAAAACTGCAGGGAAGTGGCGGCCATCTTGAATCAGGGCAGTTTGACTCCAGCCTCTTCCCCTCCAAAGTAATGGGACCATGTTGAACAAAGGAACATGTGAGTTCTGTGCCAGGAATCATGAGATTCCTATGAGAGCATGGGAAATGTCCAAAAATTCCAACTAAATATTGTGAGACTCATGATAAAATCACCAGAGTTGAGAGCTCTGGGCATCACAGTTTCGCCACAGAAACTGTGTGTTTTTAATGACAGTTTTGAGAAATTTCCTCTTCTCTGGGGCAGTTCCCTGCTCTCTGTGGGGAGGGGGATTTTCCAGCCCTGCCCACGACTGAGCTGGTGGGATTATGGCTAGAGGAACAGGTCCTGAGTGGGGGACTCTGGCTGTTTCAGGGGCCGGTGACCTTCGAGGAGGTGGCTGTGTATTTCACCCAGGAGGAGTGGGCTCTGCTGGACCCCAGTCAGAGAGCCCTCTACAGGGACATCATGCAGGAGAATTATGAGACTGTGACCTCGCTGGGTAAGGATTCCTGTCTCCTTGGTTATTAGAAGCTGGGGAGTCTCTGAAGCATCTGGGTTGGCTTCTGCTCAGGGTTCTTCCCTGGTCCCTTAGATTTCAGGGGGATTCCCCAGAACCCATGGGGAAGCGTCTGCGTCCTCTATGCCTCCTCCTATGGGAGAGGAGATATGGAGACACAGTAGGGTGTTAAGACATCCCCATCCCCATCCCCATCCCCAGCATGTCCAAGAGAGAGGATGAATGGTATGTTCCTATCTGTGTTTTTAAATATGGGCACACACTGGTATGCAGAAAGATGTTGTGTGTCCCTCCCTTCTCAGGACTGGCTCTATACCCGGAAAGGGCTCTGGTCTCACCAGGGTTACAAAGGGGTAAGAAGTTGCACAACTGTGCTTTGCCAGAGTCATATAATCCCTAGTGGGTGGAAATCCCTGAATCTCCTGCAGGAAGAATTGCAGGTCTCCCAGGAACCATCTGGCCATCCCAAAGGGGCTCTAGGAACATTTTTCCATCTGTTGAATTTCTACAAGGGCACCCACCCAACCCATCTCTGGGTCAGAATAACTGTAAAATTCTTGTCTCGTCTGTTTTCTTTTCCTGGAGCAGGTTTTCCCATTCCCAAACCGGATGTGATCTCTCAGCTGGAACGGGGGGAAGAGCCGTGGGTTCTGGATCTCCAGGGCTCTAAGGAAAGAGAGATCCTGAAAAACATCCACACAGGTGAGGAATTGGTTAAATGGACACAGAAACCACCCGCCATTGATGTCAACAGCTGGGATTCCCACAAAGGCCCCATGAGCTACCCCAGTTCTGCCCCATCTCACCCAGGTCAGGATTGTTCCCACGAGGTGTCGTGTGATTCATGGCTTCCCGCCCGCCCTGCCTGACACCTGACTGTAGCTCCCTTCATCCGGAGTTGTTGAATGGGATGTGGAGGCAGAATTGGTTCCCTCCTGTCTTCCGGAGAAAGGTTTTGGAGGCGGGGACATTCAGCTCCTGCTTTTTTCAATCTTCCCAGCAGTTATTTTGGTTTGCTCCCCACTTTGCACTCTCCTTTCTGAGGTTCCCTTTCATCCAAGATCAAGTTGATATTCATGTCTGAATTTTCCCTCTGTCCCAGGAGGTGATGGGACGGTGACTGAGAAGGAGGCGGAGAATTCTCAGCGGGAAGGTCTCGAGGAAGTGGAACTGCATGGGATGCGATCAGGAAGAGCTGAAGGGAACAGTCCCTGCTCAGGACTCCAGGAAGCAACCTGCAAGAGTCAGCTCAGGCCAGAGAGGCAGCTGGGAAACCACCGAGGGAAGACACAGGGTAAATCCACTCACCGTGGAGGAGTTTTGAAAGACCTTCCCAAAGACACGATCCAGCCAGGAATCTGCACTAAAGAAAAAACATATGATTGTGCTGAGTGTGGGAAAAGCTTCAGTTGGAGATCACATCTTATTGTACACCAGAGAAACCACACGGGGGAGAAACCCTATAACTGCCCCGAGTGCGGGAAAAGCTTCAGTCGGAGCTCTACCCTGATTATACATCAGAGAGTCCACACGGGAGAAAAACCCTACGAGTGTCATGACTGTGGGAAGAGCTTCAAGCGCAGCTCAGAACTTCTGTCACATCGACGAACCCACACGAGAGAGAAACCCCATAACTGTCCCGACTGTGGGAAAACCTTCAGTGATGGCTCAAACCTCATTAAGCATCAGAGAATCCACATGGGACAGAAACTCTATAACTGCCCTGAGTGCGGGAAGAGCTTCAGTCGGCGCTCACACGTTATCACTCATCAGAGAATCCACACGGGAGAGCGGCCCTTCTACTGCCCTGAGTGCGGGAAGGGGTTCAGTCGGAAGGCTCATGTCATTACACACCAGAAAACCCACACTGGAGAGAGACCCTTTAGATGTCCTGAGTGCGGGAAAAGCTTCATTCGGAGCTCAGACCTCACTATACATAAAAGAATCCACACAGGAGAGACACCCTATAAATGTTCCGTCTGTGGGAAAAGTTTCAAGCAGAGCTCAGAACTTATTTCACATCAGAGAATCCACACAGGAGAGAGACCTTATAACTGCCCCGACTGCAAGAAAAGCTTCAGTAATAGCTCTGACCTTATTGTGCATCGGAGAATCCACACAGGAGAGAAGCCCTATAAATGCTCCGATTGCGGGAAAAGCTTCAGTCACAGCTCGGCCTTTATTAGACACAGGAGAATCCACACTGGCCTGAGGCCCTATAACTGCCCCGAGTGCAGGAAAAGTTTTGCTCAGAAATGGCACCTTATTAGACACCAGAGAATGCACAATGGAGAGACACCCTATAAATGTTCTGTCTGTGGGAAAAGCTACAAGGCAAAGGTCTCCCTCATGTCCCACCAGAAACTCCACACAGGATAGAAGGCAGTGGGAGCTCTCCCTGTGGGGCAATGGGTCTGTGCTCCCTTGAAGCAAAGTGTAAACCTGCTGCAATTGAGGATGGGCGGAGTGCGGGCAGCAGGCAGGTGGATGGTTTGGATTTCAGTGAGGACGGCTGGTGGGGCCAGAGGAGGGGGAAATGCTGGGTATTGGGGAGATGAGTCATTTCAGGGTCTAGGGGGAGCAGGCGATGGAATTAGTGGGGAGACATTTGTGCAAGTTCCAATTTAGCAGGGAGGTAAAAATTTCCCGTTGCCATCCAGTCATCCTTGCAGCTCCTAAGGCCTTGAGGACAGATGCGCGGGGATGTTCTGTAGGGCAGCACCAAGTAGCCGTATGGGGCTGTAGTTATAAGGCAGCCGAGAGCTACTGCTCTGAAGTAACAGGATTTGAGAGCAAGTCTCGGTGTATTGAACGTCCCTGTAGACATGGGGAAGGAGGGGAGAGAGATGCACTGGACATTGGGGAATCCAGGGGGGAGATTCCCCAGAGAGGTTTGATTGCCCTGTGAGAGCCGGGGACTTGGGACGTAGCACTCCTGGGTTTGGCTCCTGGCTCTGAGAAGAGAGTGTGGTCAGGTGGCTAGAGCAGGGCGAAGGAAGTGGAAGTTAGGACTTCTCAGTTCAGTAGCCAACTCTCTTTGTGTGACCCCATACCAGTCACTTCCCCTCTCTGTGGTGCCGTTCCTCCCGTCTCTGCCCCCCTGGGGATAGTAATAGTCGCCCACTTCCCTGGAGAGTTGTGTGATGTCACTAATCACTGTGTGTTCATCGAGTCTAAGGCCAGAAGGGACCATTGTGTTCCCCTAGCCTGACCTCCTGCATAGCGCAGGCCATAGGCCTTCTGTGAATTAATTCCTGTTTGAACCAGAGCAGAACTTTTTTTTAAAAACATCCAGTCTTGATTTAACAATTGCCACTGATGGAGAATCCACCACAACCCTTGGTAAGTTGTCCCACCGTTGAAAAGTTTGTGCCGTATTTCTAGGCTGAATTTGTCCAGCTTCAAATTCCAGCCATTGGCTCTTGTTAGATCTTTGTCTGCTAGACTGAAGAGCCAATTGTCAAATATTTGTTTCCAAGATACTTACTTAGAGACTGTGATCAAGTCACCTCCTAATCTTCTCTTTGCTAAAGTAATTAGATCAAGGTCCTGGAGTCTTTCACTATAAGGCATGTTTCCCAAGGCTTTAATCATTCTTGTGGATCCTCTCTGAACCCTCTCCAGGTTATCAACAACCTTCTTGAATTGTGGACACCAGAACTCGACACAGTATTCAAGTAGCTGTCACACCATTGCCAAATACGGAGGGTAATAAAACCTCTCTACTCCTACTCAATATTCCCCTGTTTAGACATCCAAGGAGC
>NW_020664770.1:12065-33260 GCF_002925995.2 Terrapene triunguis
CTGTGTGTCACCTGCAAACTTTATCAGTGATGATTTTATGTTTTCCTCTAGGTTACTGATGAAAATGTTAAAAAGGATACCACAAAAAACTGATCCCTGCAGGACCCCCTGAGAAACACCCACTCGATGATTCCCAGTTTATAATTATATTTTGCGACCTGTCAGTTAATCAGTTTTAAATCCATTAATGTGTGCCATGTTGATTTAAACCCATTTAATGTGAGCCATGTATCATTCTAGTTTTTTAATCAAAGTATCATGCAGTACCAAGTCGAATGTCTTACAGAAGTCTAAGTATATTCAATCAGTACTATTACCTTTATCAACCAGACTTGTAATTTCATTAAAAATAAATCAAGCTAGTTTGACAGGATCTGTCTTCTATAAACCCATGTTAATGGGGATTCATTATATTACCCTCCTTTAATTCTTTATTAATCAAGTCCCGTATCAGCTACTCCATTAATTTTCCCAGGATCTGTAAGGCTGGCAGTCCTACTATTGCCTAAGTCATCCCATTAACCTTCAAAGCACAACATTAGGTTTCTTACAGTCTTTTGGAACTTCCTCAGTGTTTCAAAAGTTATTTTAAAATCAACATTAATGGTCTAGAGAGCTCCTCCGCTAACTCTTTTAAAACTCTTGGATGCAAGTTATCTGGACATGCAGATTTAAAACTGCTTAACTTTAGTAGCTGCCGTTTAATATCCGCACAAGATACAATTGGAATGGAAAGAGTGTTGCCGTCATACGATATAACTACATCATCTATTTCATTTTTGTTCCCACATACAGAACGGAAATTATTGAATACATCTGCTTTTCTGCATTATTATTGATAATTCTGCTATTTCCATCTAGTCAGGAACTAGTACTATTGTTAGGACTCTTAGTTCTTAATATACTTAAAAAAACCTCTTTCTTATTGTCCTTAATTTTTTTGGCCATGGAGATCTGCTTGTGTCTTTTTGATTCCCTTCTCAATTTTCAACAATTTCTAGCTTCTGATTTATGTTCATTATTATTAACTTTCCATTTCTTCCATTTGTTAATATATTGTTTTCTTATTTTTATAGCTGTCTTCACTTCTCCTCGAAGCCAAGTTGTTGTTTTTTAACCAGTTGTTGAATTTTGGACATCTAGTAAAGTATTCTTATTCCTGGTAACCATTTACATTTTTCTGTTAAAATTCTTCCTCGCAGCTGATTTGTCTCATCATTGTTTTCAGCTTTGTGAAATTTGTCCTTTCAAAACATCAAATATATACAGTATTAGTTGGGACTTATGATGTTTGCATGTAACACATGTGATTGAGTCATGATCACTTGTGCCTAAGCTACCACTAATTTTTAGTTCTGTGATCAATTCCTCCTTGTATGTCATGACAAGATCTAATATAGAATTCCCCTGTGTTGGATGCAAAACTTTGAGTTAGGAAGTTGTCATTTATAATATTTAGACACTCCAAGGATGTTTTATTAGTGGCTGCATGAGACCTCACGCATACGTCACTCAGGCTGAAGTCCCCCGATCATGTAGCTTTTTTCACTACATCTTATAGGTAGATACTTAAGGAGTCAGTCATCCTGTTGTTCCCTAGTGTGATTTGGTGGTCTGTAGCAGACACCAACTAGTACCCCAGCTTGTGCTTTATCTGTTAGGACCTTGATCCATAAGCATTCAAGATCATTTTATTCCTAGTTATCAGTAACTTAGAAACAATTAATGCTATTTTGACAGAGTGCCACTCCCCCTTCCTTTTGTCCACTTGATCTTTCCTGACTAGGTGAAAACCATTGATTTTAGCATTCCATTCATGTGCATCATCCCATCAGATTTCACTAATAGCAACACAGTATCAAGTGTCTCATGACAATAATATAAAATGGGAAATGACTGCCTAGGAAGAAGTACTGCGGAAAGAGATCTGTGAGTCATAGTGGAGCACAAGCTAAATATGAGTCAACAGTGTAACGCTGTTGCAAAAAAAGTGAACATCCTTCTGGGATGTATTAGCAGGAGTGTTGTAAGCAAGACACGAGAAGTAATTCTTCCGCTGTACTCCACGCTGATTAGGCCTCGACTGGAGTATTGTGTCCAGTTTTGGGCACCACATTTCAGGAAGGATGTGGACAAATTGGAGAGAGTCCAGAGAAAAGCGACAAAAATGATTAAAGGTCTAGGAAACATGACCTATGAGGGAAGATTGAAAAAACTGGGTTTGTTTAGTCTGGAAAAGAGAAGACTGAGAGGGGACATGATAACAGTTTTCAAGTATGTAAAAGGTTACAAGGAGGAGGAAGAAGAAAAAAATTTTTAACCTCTGAGGATAGGACAAGAAGCAATGGGCTTAAATTGCAGCAAGGGAGGTTTAGGCTGGACATTAGGAAAAACTTCCTAACTGTCAGGGTGGTTAAGCACTGGAATACATTGCCATGGGAGGTTGTGAAATCTCCATCATTGGAGATTTTTAAGAGCAGGTTTGACAAACACCTGCCAGGAATGCTCTAGATAATACTTAGTCCTGCCTTGAGTGCAGGGGACTGGACTAGATGACCTCTCAAGGTCCCTTTCAGTTCTATGATTCTATGAATATTGTCAAGTATGAGAGGGGTAGCCGTTTTTAGTCTGGATCTGTAAAAAGCAACAGAGAGTCCTGTGGCACCTTTAAGACTAACAGATGTATTGGAACATAAGCTTTTGTGGGTGAATACCTACTTCCTCAGATGCATGTATTCACCCACGAAAGCTTATGCTCCAATACATCTGTTAGTCTTAAAGGTGCCACAGGACTCTGTCGCTTTTTATGAATATTGGCATCTTCGGCTAGAAAGTTTCTTTATTATTACTGTATTTTATTATTCTGCCACTGTCTCATTCTTCCCTAGCTCTCTCTGTCAGGGGAGTGTTTTACTGAGTTGAAGGGTTTTAGCTGGATTCCCTTGTTCCTGATTTCAAGCAGAGACTTAGAACACATTGTGATTATTCCTGAAATGACTGCCCTGGGAGGGAATTCACCTTGCCTCTGGATGGTGGGGGTGAGGTCTTGTGTTTCTGGACATTTAGATTTTGGTTGAGTCTTTATTTCACATTGAAGTTTTTTCAACATTGGTTTCTGCTTTTCTGAATAAAAGATTTGTTGCAAACCATTCGTCTCCCTGGGCATCCTGGGGAATTTCCTCAGTTCTTGAGCTTAGCACAAGACTGGATACACAGACACCTCCAGAGGGGTAGCAGCTTGTCTCCTCACCAGCAGCATCTCCAGTGTCTATTCTCTCTTTCAGCTCAGTGAGGAATCCAGTTGCTCCTGGGCAGAATCTTGACATTTCCCCGAGGACACAGAGCAGCTAAAGGGCTCTCAAATATCCTGGCTGGACTCCATCCCAGGCGTTTGCTTCCCACCAGGTGTCTGGCTCCTGCTTCTAGTTTTTTGGTGCTTTCTGTGATACTAACTCCGTGGTGTCGCAACTGTCTCTATTGGGGAAAAGGGGATTTATCCCCTAGGCACTCTGCTATCCTGTTCTCTGTCCCAGATGCCAGCTCCATTGTTCTATAAATTGAGCCATCAAACCCCAGACTTGATTTCACCCCCTGCCTTGGACCTGCTTTGGAGGGGAATGAACAACTGCAGCCACCAAACAAAACATCCACTGTTTTTGTTATTTTTTTGTTCTACATTTGTACAATGCCTTGCACAATGGGGTTCTGGATCATGATTAGGGCTCCTTGGAAATACAATGATAGAACAATAATATAAGGTTCCTAAAAAATCCCCTACCACAATTGGATCTGCTGCAGCCATTTCCATTCACCAACCCCTAGGAGGACGGAACAAGGTGAAGCAGGCTGTGGTGATTATTTTGGCCATAGATTTCTCCTTCTATCCTTTTGATTCCCTTATTAATTTTCTATCATTTTGAGAAGGGCAATTGGGGAGGGTTCAGGAGCTTTAGTGCATTTCACAGCCAAGTTCCCGAGTCTTGTTTGCATTCCGATCCCTCCCTGTTGCTGTCACACTAGAGACTCTGAATCCCTCTACAATGAGAAAAACTTGTAGTTTCAAAAGCCAGTTACAGTTGCTAGGCACCAATCATTTCCTGACCTCTCCCACCATTTACACATTCCAGTCCTGAAGAGCAAGGACAGGGGAAGCTGAGGCCTTCTAGATCCTGAATTGTGCCCTTAATAAAAACTCCTCAGCAGATTTTTCGATTTGTATTGATGTGAACAAACAGATCTAAGTAGATTACCTAGTAAATAAACAAAAACACAAACTGAGCTTAATATACTAGAGAAGTAGGATATGAATTACCAAATTCTCACACGGAGTGATAAACGCTGGCAGATTCTTAAGGCATAAGCTGCCATTGCTTTGCAGCTTGAGTTTCCCAGGTTTTCATACGCAGGCTAGAAATCCCTTTAGCCTGGGATCATCACTTCCCCCAGTTCAGTGTTTGTTTCCAGGTGTGTTGTGGTAGGGAGAGTGAGGTACAATCATGTCATTTCCCCCTTTTATATTTTCTTCCCACTTGCTGGAAAGCTCTTTTGCTGTGACCTGGGTCAAACAGTTCCCATTGTGTAGTGCTATCTCTGAGAGGGTTCTATTCTACACAGTTCCTGGGGTAATCCTTGTGCTTGTGTGCATTTCCTCAATAAGCCATTAACATTGTTTGGCCTTTTTACTGTTGTACCTGAAAGGCTGCTTGTGGGTGTTTTCAACCTAACAACGTGTTTCAGTAACACATACATAGCCCAACTTCATAACATCACATACAATGATAGCACATACAATCTAATGAGATATTATAGTCTAGCAAATCAAAACTTTTAGAATGATACCTCACAAGGCATACTTTGTCCAAAACATATCCTAATTATATGACAGTGGTGAATATGGGGGTGTCGGTGTCACACACCCATCCTCTCCCTTGGATGGGGATGGATTAACATCTCCACACTGTCTCTGAATTGCCTCTTCTCTGGGAGGAGTGTAGAGGGGATAGGCTTTCTCTCAATGGTCTGGGGACTATTGGGATGATCCCCCTGAAATATAGGGGACCAGGAAAGGATCCTGGGTAGAAGTGATTTAGGTACTTCAGAGATACCCCTACTTCTAATACCCAAGGCACTAGGGTTCCTTACCCAGCGAGGTCACATTTTGATAATTCTTCTGTATGACGTTCCTGTAGAGGGTCTGTGACAATGCGGTTCTGGCGGAACCCAACTGAGAGTGCCAACTCAGGACAAATTGCTCAAACAGGGCAGTTACAGCCCAAGGCTGGGGTTTTTCCACCTCTAAGGCAAACCAAACCAGCCAGACTAAGAGGACTTCGGTCTCACCCCACTGGCTAACCGCAAGTCTCACAAACAATTTCCTTAGACACTCCAGTTTCCCAGTATCACCACCAGTACCACTCGTTAAGGGGACAAATGGTTATGTAAACCAATACCCCAGTAAAAGAAAAAAGGTTCTCCTGATCCCAAAGGACCAAGCCCCAGACCCAGGTCAATATACAAATCAGATCTTACCCACAAATCACACTGTTGCCAATCCTTTAGAATCTAAAATCTAAAGGTTTATTGATAAAAGAAAAAAGATAGAGATGAGGGTTAGAATTGGTTAAATGGAATCAATTACATACAGTAATGGCAAAGTTCTTGGTTCAGGCTTGCAGCAGTGATAGAATAAACTGCAGGTTCAAATTAAGTCTCTGGAATACATCCCCTGCTGGGATGGGTCATTCAGTCCTTTGTTCAAAGTTTCAGCTTGTAGCAAAGTCCTTCCAGAGGTACGAAGCAGGAGTGAAGACAAAACGGAGATGAGGCATCAGCCTTATATAGTCTTTTCCAGGTGAAAGAACACCTCTTTGTTCTTACTGTGGAAAATTACAGCAAAATGGAGCCTGGAGTCACATGGGCCAGTCCCTGCATACTTTGCTGCGTCTGAAGGCATATTTGCCTTCTCTCAATGGGTCCATTGTATAGCTGATGGTCCTTAATGGGCCATCAAGCAGGCTAGGCAGAGCTAATCCCAGCTTGTCTGGGATGTCACCCAGAAGCATAGCATAAGTTTGCCATATAGACAGTATAGAGCCAATATTCATAACTTCAACTACAAAACTGATACACACATATAGACAGCATAATCATAACCAGTAAACCATAACCTTGTCTTAGACACCCCATTTGACCCCCTTTATACAAGATTTGGGTGCCACTACAGGACCTTGGTTGCAACAATGATCTATATGGTCCCAGTTTATGTCAATAACGTCACAGGGTCCACCAGAGCTCCCTGCCCCTGGTTGAAATACACAACCACCTCCTCAAAGGTCACCGGCCCCTGAAACTGCCAGAGTCCCCCACTCAGAAACTGCTGTCCCAGTCAGAATCCCACCACCTGAGACACAGGAAGGGCTGCAAAATTTCTCTGCTTTCTCTAGGGAAGAATGGAAAAAATGTTCAAAGCTTTCATTAAAAACCTCCACTGTTTCTGTGGGAAAATTATGATGCCCAGAGCTCCTAACTCCAGTTATTCCATTATAGATCTCACAATATTTGTAACATTTCTCCATGCTCTCCCGATTCCTAGCAGAGAACTTGCACGGTCCCTTGTTTGACATGACTGCCATGTCCCATTTCTTTCAGGGGGTCTGGAATCAAGATGCCCGTATTCAAGATGGCCACCATTTCCCTCCAGTTTTGGCATGTGGAAGTGAGGCTGCCTCTAATAAAGATGGCTACCAACTCCCATTGATTTCCATGAACCGGAAGCCATCTTCTCAGGGAATATGGCTGCAGCTCCATGGTTAGGAGACTGGACAGGAAACTGAAGAGAAAAGGGAATGCAGGGAGCTAGAGGCAGAGTTGGGGGTGGGTGAAGGGGAATGATTGGTGCACACATAAAGCAGACGGGGTGAAGGGAAAGTGGGGGCATGAGGCAGACTGTGGGCAGGTGCAGTGTAATGTGGGGAGTGGGGTGAGGCAGATACAGGGTAAGTTGGGAGCTCGTGGGAGTCTGAGCGTGGTGCAGGGTGATTTGTGGGGGGCAGATTGACCCTGAAGGGTTTAGGAAGATGTGTGGGCTTGGCAGGGAAGATGTAATGGAAGGAAATTGGGGTGCAGGGAGGAGGTTTATGAGGCTTCAGGGGAAGGTGTGTAGGAAGGACAGTGAAGAGGTGCAGGAAGGAGTGTGAGGACTAAGGGTGGGCAGGGGCATGTAGGGATATAGCAGAGGTGAGAGGTAAGAGACTGAAGGGAAAGAGAGGTGAACATGGGGGGTGGGGCAAGCATGCAGGAGACTAGCTGAGATGGAGAGAAGACAGGGTGCTGGTAAGCAAGCAGAGGGGAGAAGGGCAGTTCCCCCTTCCTGGGGGTTGAGTGAGTAGTGTGGGCCTTCAGTTTTGCATGTGTGATGTTGCATGTGGAAATTCCCCCTGTAGTGACACAAACACACACACACACTCTTCCCTCTCCCCCCTTAGGGGGAATGAAATCCACCCTACAAACTCTGACACTGGAAGGGAAATATAACTGCCCCCAAATTTCCTGTCAGCGGGAAGCGGGGCCCGATGCGCCACTCAAAGGGATTTCTCCCTGTGTCTGTGATGTGATATCTGTTGGACACTGCAGCTGACCCATTCCAAAATTCCAGGGAATGTTCTAGGGATCCACTGGCAGCATCCTGCTGATTGGGTGAAAATGAAAACCAGAAAAGCCTGATTCAGAGACTAAATCCAGCCCGCAGGGTGCCCACTGGGCGCTGCAGGCACAGGAATCCCACTAGTGCTCCCTGCTGCTGTGTGCACATCACAGGCAGTGGCTGAGCTGGCTGCATGGCGAGATCAGACAGCCTGGACTGTACCAGACATAACACAGCCTTAGAGGACAGCTTTTGGGGGGACCTGGAGGGGAAGAAGTCGGGTTTTGGGGGGAAGCAGCAGGGACTATAGGAGTGGAAGGGTGGTGGAGGGGAGCCAGTGAGAGTGGGGGGAAGGAGTGACCCGGGGGGGGGGGGAGGGAAAGGGGGGGGGGGGTGGGGGGGGGGGGGGGGAAGGGGGGGGGAGGGGAAATGGGGATGTGGGGGGGACACCGGAGTGAGGAGTGTGGTGGGGGGAGCGGAGGGAATAGAACAGGGACTGTTTATACTCCTGAGTGCAGGGCTGGGGGTGTCTGTGACTCCCATGACCCCCAAATATGCCCCCCTGCTCCCCACTCCCCTCCCCCACTCCCTACACATCCCCTCCCCACCCACCACATTGCAGCATAATCTGCCATCACCTGCTGTTCTCTATACAGATCATATTTCACAGGCAGAAACTTCACAAGCTGCTCTCTCTCATGGGGTGCACAGCTCAGCCAGCATGAGAGAGGCACTGCACCGCCCTGCAGTGATTGGTTAACCCCCTGTGAGATGCAAGCCCAGCCCCTGCCTTTCCAGGAGGTTGATGGCTGGGGCACAATCTGCACTGGCAATAGGCCTTTGATATCAGCACATCCAGGGCTTTGTTTCCTCACAGTGAGGAATTTCCACCACCCCATGCTGGGCATGTCACAGAACTACTAACTGTGATATGTAACCTGTCACTCAAATCAGCTTCTGTACCAGATGACTGGACGATAGCTAATGTGATGCCAATTTTTAAAAAGGCTACAGAGGTGATCCTGGCAATTACAGGCCGGTAAACCTAACTTCAGTACCAGGCAAACTGGTTGAAACCTTAGTAAAGAATAGAATTATCAGACACATAGATGAACATGATTTGTTGGGGAAGCGTCTACGTGGTTTTTGTAAAGGGAAATCATGCCTCACCAATCTTCTAGAATTCTTTGAGAGGGTCAACAAGCATGTGGACAAGGGTGATCCAGTGGATATAGTGAACTTAGACTTTCAGAAAGCCTATGACAAGGTCCCTCCACTGAAGGCTCTTATGCAACACAAGCAGTCATGGGAGAAGAGGGAAGGTCCTCTCATGGATCAGTAACTGGTTAAAAACAGGAAACAGAGGGTAGGAACTGGGACTGTTCAGCTTGGAAAAGAGACAACTAAAGGGGGATATGATAGAGGTCTATGAAATCGTGAATTGTGTGGAGAAAGTAAGGAAGTGTTATTTACTCCTTCACATAACACAAAAACCAGGCATCACCCAATAGGTATCAAATTTAAAAGAAACAAAAGGAACTACTTCTTCACACAATGCATCGTCAACCTGTGGGACTCATTGCCAAGGGATGTTGTGAAGGCCAAAAAATAATCAGTTATGATCTTGGAGGATAGGTCCATCAATGGCTATTAGTCAAGATGATCAGGGATGCAAAACCATGCTCTGGGTGTCCCTAGCCTCTGGCTGCCTGGAGTTTGGAATGGACGACGGGATGAATCACTCAATGATTGCCTGGTCTGTTCATTCCCTCTGAAGCACCTGGCACTGGCAACTGTTGGAAGACAGGATACTGAGGTAGATGGACCATTAGTTTGACTAAGTATGGCCGTTCTTATGTAATTCAAGGCTCACATTTAAAGAATCCAGCAGAGATTTCATGTTCTGTTCTCCTCCCCTTTTCCTTCCCTCCCCCCATTAATTTCTGACCAAACTTCCAGCAGCTGCTGGACAATCTACTACCTGAGCATGTTCCATTTCCCTGCCCTGTCCCCTGGGAGAATGGGATGATCTGGATCGAAACACGGACGTTATTCTACAGCCTGTCAAGGTGAGAAGGGTGATGGGGGAGGTTTCAGAAGGGGCTTTAGTTCATTTCACACCCCAATACCCCCACCCCAGGCTCTTTCCCTGCAGACAGAGGATTTAGACTCTGCCACTCTGGGAAAACATTTGCTCACTTTATTACTCACGTGAGCCAGCATCAGCCTTTGAATTTACACCCACAGTTATTTCCAGCCATTCCTCTCCCCTTCCTCTATTGAGTGTGCAAAGGGCATCGTGTGCACAGCTACAGCTCTGTGCCCCCTGGGGGCACATTCAGAGGCTAATTCACAGGCACGTGTCACTGTTTTGCCCCTTTCAGTTCTGGGTTTGGGCAGTGCCCGTTTTCTGTGGGAAACCAACTAACCCATCACCCCGACACAGCCCTGCCCTTCTCTAGGGCTTTTCCTGGGGGGCTCTCAAAGGGCTTCACCCCCATTCACACACACCCAGCCTCCCACCCCTGGGCAGAGGGTCTGGCTCAGGGCCAGACCCAGAGACCTGCCAGAGGGGAACAGACAGCGGGGACCCAGCTCCCTGTGCCCCTGGCTGGAGCTTTTCCCCAGAGATCTCCTAGCGCTGTGCAGAAGGGCCCGGTCTCCCTTCCCAGCCCCAGCATGGTCCCCCCAGGTCTCTGCATCCCCTGCAGGCTCCAGTTTGGGAGCTGGGGCGGCAGAGCCCGGGGCTGCCCCAGGGGCCAGTCCCAGTTGGGCTGGGCACAGAGCGAGATTAATGCAGGTCTCCCCCCAGCATAGATCCCGCTTCAGCCACTGCTTGGTCCCGCTCCCAGCTCCCAGACAATGGAGGCGGCAGCAGCAGCATCTGACCCAGGAAGCTCCAACCCTGAGCAGAGCGAGAGGCAGCGATTGCAGCCTCCCGTCCCCGAGCAGCCCCCAGCGGCCCCTGATGGCCTTGGCTAATGAAACCCGCTGCCTGTGGGCTGGAAACGTGGCACATGTCTGGATCCGGCCTGACTCTTTCTCCCAGCCTGGGAACATGTCCCACAGAGCAGCGCCTCCTGCTGCGGGTCCCACCCCCTGGTACTTCCACTGCTAGGGACAGTTCACCCTCAGGGTTGGGGGAATAAACATCCCTGAGAGTCAGGCCTGTCCTGGATCACCAGATCCCAGCTACATGGGAGTGATTTGCGGGTGGTGAGAAGCTGGTGGAGAAGCAAGGACAGGGCAGATTCAGAGGCAGGAGTATGATGATGCACAGAGCCCAGGTAGGGGACTGAGAAAGCTCCAAGTGCTAGAGGGTGGACCAATATGGGATGGGGTGGGTCTGAGAGCCCCGCAGGGCGATGAGGTGGCCCAGAGAACATGGGGCAGCTGAGAGATCCCTGGGGTTGTGGGGCTCAGAGATTATGTGACTGAGAGACAGAGAGTGAGAGGGGGTGAAAGAGGTGAGAATATAACAAAAGGAGGAAAGTAGATGAGAAGGGAGGGGATCAGGAGGTGAAAGTGACACAGAGCTAGAAGGAAAGGAAGAAATAGTAACAAGTGAGGCACAAATGGGAGGTGAGGGGGTAAATGGTTATTTAGCTCAGCTATCCCTGCTGCTCCAGCCTTACCCTCTGTCCCCCAGCCCCTGCTGCAGGTGTCCCTGTCAATCTGGTTTCCTTTATAAGTTGTCTGGTGAGCCAGGGTTCCTCTACATTCACTTCCCCCTCCTAGCACTGCTAGCTCGGTAGGAATCAGGAGCCTGAAGAGATTGTGAGGTGACCAGGGACCCATGGATCCAGAGAGATCCCCAGTCAAAAGGACCCCATGAGGTGAGACACAGCCCTGAAGAGCAACAGGGGATGCTGCTCTGTGGGACACATTTCTAGGCAGATTCTGGCCGGATCCCTCCTGAGCTCAGTTTCCATCCCCAGAGGGCGAGCATAGTGAGGGGGTTTCATTAGCTGTTGCCATCAGAGGCAGGGCCGTCCTTAGCCATAGGCAGAACAGGCAGCTGCCTAGGGCACCACGCTACCTGGGGGCACTGCTCTGCCCGGAGCCCGGACAGACGAGACGCAGTGTAAGAGCAGGGCTGCTGGGTCCTAGAGAGAGCCGAATACAGCACAGTCTGAGGGAGGGGATTGGCTGCTGGGGTCTCTGGGAAGGGTACGGGTATGGGTGGGGGAAGGAACTCACCTGTGAGTGTGACTTTCCCCCAGCGTGAGGTGAGGCAGGCTCGGCGGCTCTGGCACCAGTATCCTTTGTTGTCCCCCATAACGTCCATTCTTCCCCCCCCCCCAAGGAGCACCCCTCTCTCTCTCTCCCCCCTCCCCTCTGGCAGGGCTGGGTTGGGTGAGGTGCTGGGGGGCAGGGGAAGGAATGAAAGTGAAAGTAACTCACCTCCTCAGCAGCCAGCCAGGATTGGAATGGTCACACACGGCTGGGCTGGGGATAGGGTGACCAGATCGCATGTGCGAAAAATCAGGACGGGGGTTGGGGTAGGGTGAGCAGATGTCCCACTTTTATAGGGACAGTCCCAATTTTTGGGTCTTTTTCTTATATAGGCTCCTATTACCTCCCCACCCCCTGTCCTGATTTTTCACACTTGCTGTTTGGTCACCCTAGGTGGGGGTAATTGGTGCCTATATAAGACAAAGCCCCAAATATCGGGACTGGCCCTATAAAATCAGGACATCTGGTCACCCTAGCTGGGGAGCGCGTCTTTCCCCTGGGCTGGCAGAGATCCATCTCATCCAGGGGGAGCTGCACAGGGCAGAATGAGCTGCTGTGGCTCCATGGGTGCCCCATCCCTGAGATCAGATGCTGTGCTAACTTCACCATTGGGCTGGCGGTGGTGCCCATTGGCGTGTGATCGGACCTGAGGGTTTTCTGCTGCTGTTGCTACTATGCACCCCAAGAGGTGGATTTTGGGGTCCTGCAGTTTTCCACCTATCTCCTCCTCTACTGCAGCTGTTGGAGCAGCAGGCTGGGGGGTGAGCCAAGCATGAAAGCAGTACTGTGTTGCCATTTAGATTGTCATTGAACAACTTTGTTTGCCAAAAATGCTTGCTAACAATCCTGAATTCAGTTTCAATATTTTTTTTTAAAAAATCAATATCTTAGCCAAAAACAGAAAATTAAGTTGTTGACAATTATTTGTGACAAGTTTGGTATGGGGCAGGGAGTGGGCCAGTTTTCATCAGAGAAACAAAAAATGTTGACTGACTTTCCTATAGCCCTGTTACTGCTAAATAGAGCCCTCCAACAACTGTAATATGCTCATCTCCTTACTAGTGTATAGAGCAGGGGTCGGCAACCTACGGCACATGTGCCAAAGGTGGTATGTGAGCTGATTTTTGATAGCATGCAGCGGCGGGCTGAGTGGCTCAGCCCACCTCTGCTCTGGGGTTCCGGCTGCTGCCCCATTGCCAGCCAGGGTCCCAGCCGCCGGCCCCACTCAGCGCCCGCTGCTGGCCTGAGGACCCCCAAGGAACCCCAGGCTGTCAGCAGGCTGAGCAGGCCGGCGGTTGAGACCCCGGCTGAGCCACTCAACCCACTGCCGGCCTGGGGTTCCATTCATTCAGCCGGCAGCGGGGTGAGCAGGGCCGGTGGTGGGCTGAGCAGGGCCGGTAGGGGGCTGAGCGGGGCCAGCGGTTGGGACCCCGACTGGCATGGGGCCAGCAGCCGGAACCCCAGAGCGGCAGCAGGCTGAGTGCTGCCGGCACCCCAGACTGGCAATGGACTGAGCCACTCAGCCCCCCGCCGGCCCTGCTCAGCCCGCCACTGGCCTGCTCAGCCCGCTGCTGGCTGAGTGAATGGAATCCCAGACCGGCAGTGGGCTGAGCAGGGCCAGCGACTGGACCCCAGACTGGCAGTGGGCTGAGCGGGGCTGGTGGCTGGAACCCCAGACAAGGATCCCAGGCAAGGATCACACTAAATTGATAAGATCTGCATTTTAATTTTATTTTAAATGAAGCTTCTTAAATATTTTAAAAACCTTATTTACTTTAAATACAACAATAGTTTATTTATATAATATAGACATAGAGAGAGACCTTCTACAAATGTTAAAATGTATTACTGGCATGGAAAACCTTAAATTACAGTGAACTTGGCACACCACTTCTGAAAGGTTGCCGACCCCTGGTATAGAGTGACCATATGTTGTACTAAGATTCTCTTGCTTTTTTCCCCAGTGAGTCAGTATAGCTTTTGCCAGCCCAGAGGTTGGGCAGCTAATGTCTTACGTTTTTACAATGTTTTGTCCAACTTTCATAAAGTAAATACATGGTTAATATGAGTTTAAAAGACCAGGGACACTTCCTTGTGAAGAATCTGTGCAGCAGATCATTCTAAAGCTGTGAAAATGTCAGTTTCTGATGGAACTTTAGAGGCAGTGATTTATCATGTATTTCTGGCAGTGCCCAAAATGTGCTGCTATTGTTCACGTCTTTCCAAAGAAAAATGAGGTACAATAGGACTTCTGTAACATTTCTGTGATACCTTAATCTAGATGAGATGATTCTGTGCTGACTTCATTTTGGTCACTTTGTGCTTTACCTAGGAGTAAAACTAGGGTTATATTTTCCCACTGCTTGGAAACCCATCTTATTAAACTTGATAATGCCATTGATCTATTTACAGTATAAGGTTGATATAGAGTTGTAACTAACATTAAGACTGATGCCCACTATTTATTTAAAACTAAAAAGTGGCTTTGTAAAAATGACATGGGTTTCCAACTCTACTGTATCTCAGTCAGGGCAGAGCGCCTTGTGAGGTGTCTTCACAATAGCTCAAGGTCACAGTGCAAGAACCTCCTGAAGCATGGTGATAGTTTTGATTTAAATGGACTTGAACTGAACGAAGAATTGAGTACACTGTCACCAATGTTGCCACATGCAAAATCGGTGATGGACATTGTACAGTTTATTCATACCACCAAACTTGTTGACATGTATCCTAATGTGTACATTGCCACTCGTATTCTACCGACAATTCCTGTAACAGTAGCATCAGGAGAACAGAGTTTCTCAAAACTAAAGCTCATTAAAAACTATCTCCGCTCTACAATGAGTCAGGAACGCTTGACTGGTCTTGCTATTCTTGCAATCGAACAAGACATCACTTTGTCTTTGTCATACAATGACATTATTACTGATTTTGCAGCCAAAAAAGCCAGAAAGATTAATTAAAACCAAATCCTTGTTTCAATACCTCTTCATATAAATTTCCAATAAAATGTTGACAAATTAAAAAAATTATATTATTTGCATAATTCTGTCAAATCAGAAGTTTGGCAAGTTTTCTAATACTGTAAGCTTATGTTTGTGTTGCTAAGAGCAAGTCAGGCATAGGGGCACCAGTTTAATAATCCTGCCTAGGGCACCATAAATCCTAAGGACGGCCTCAGAGGGCTCTTGTTCTTGCTAAGAAGGGGAGGCTGTGCTGTCTTCTTCTTTCTCTGCTCAGGTATCAGTGTTGAGCTCCCTGGCTCAGAGGGTTACTCAGAGACAGGTGGTTGTAGATGTGCTGGGTGGGTGGTTGCCCTTCTACAATCCCAACAGAAGGGAAAATGTTCCTGGAGACTCTCTGGAGATGTCAGGTGGTTCCTGGAAGACATGTGGTTTCCCTTGCAGGAGATTGAGGGATCTCCACACACACAGGAATTTTATGACTCTGGCACAGCACAGCTGTGCAAACTTTTACCCCTTTGCAACTCTGCTGAGACCAGAGCCCTTTCCAGACACAGAGTCAGTGCTGGTGAGGGAGATTCAACATCTTTCTGTGTACCATCATGCAACCATGTTTAAAAATGTTCATAAATGAGCTGGAGAAAGGTGGCAAAGTTTGCAGATGATACTAAACTGCTCAAGATAGTTAAGACCAAAGCAGACTGTGAAGAACTTCAAAAAGATCTCACAAAACTAAGTGATTGGGCAACAAAATGGCAAATGAAATTTAATGTGAATAAATGTAAAGTAATGTACATTGGAAAAAAATAACCCCAACTATACATACAATATGATGGGGGCTAATTTAGCTATAACAAATCAGGAAAAAGATCTTGGAGTCATCGTGGATAGTTCTCTGAAGATGTCCACGCAGTGTGCAGAGGCGGTCAAAAAAGCAAACAGGATGTTAGGAATCATTAAAAAGGGGATAGAGAATAAGACGGAGAATATATTATTGCCCTTATATAAATCCATGGTACGCCCACATTTTGAATACTGAGTACAGATGTGGTCTCCACATCTCAAAAAAAAGATATACTGGCATTAGAAAAGGTTCAGAGAAGGGCAACTAAAATGATTAGGGGTTTGGAACGGGTCCCATATGAGGAGAGATTAAAGAGACTAGGACTTTTCAGCTTGGAAAGGAGACTAAGGGGGGATATGATATAGGTATATAAAATCATGAGTGATGTGGAGAAAGTGAATAAGGAAAAGTTATTTACTTGTTCCCATAATATAAGAACTAGGGGCCACCAAATGAAATTAATCGGTAGCAGGTTTAAAACAAATAAAAGGAAGTTGTTCTTCACACAGCACACAGTCAACTTGTGGAACTCCTTGCCTGAGGAGGTTGTGAAGGCTAGGACTATAACAGGGTTTAAAAGAGAACGGGATAAATTCATGTAGGGATATTAAAGAAGGTACTAACAGTGACTCCCCCAAGTGACAGTGCCCCCCACCATAATTTGTCCCCCACACTTTAAAATCCAACAGTTTCACCAAGTACAAAAATCTCTTGGGTTTTCTGTTAAAACTTGTAAGCTACTGTCTGTAGAAACCATTGATTGTATCTGTTCTGTGAAAGATACTTTATTACTATGTAAAACTTACAAACAAGTTAATTGACTTTGTTCTTGAAGTGAGCACTATGTTACCACCCCTGCTGTGAGCCTTAAGCCGTTAAGTGACTTTCACTTCATTGTAACAGCAACGGCTCCTAGGAACAGACCCCCACCCTCTGTGATTAAAGGGCCGGGAGTCTCAAATGAATTAGCACACACCCTGAAAGTGGTGGAGAGAGGAAATTAAAATATGGTTAAGATATGGAATGTATGATGATGAATGCTTGATGTACATGAATGGTTAGGGAGGTGCCAGCCTAGAAAGGGAGTATCCATCAGCCGAAGAATGTGTCAAGTGGATTACCAGACAACCCCCGGAGGGTAAACTGGGATCCACCCCATCACCTGGAAGGATGAGAAACACAAACTTTGGACAGTGTGGAGGCACCAGGAATGTGCCATCTGCTGATTGAGTCAGCAAGAGCAGGATGAAACAGCTTCCATAGACTAACATAGGAATTCCTATAAGAATGGACTCTAAAGACTGAGGACTTTGAGTCTCTGGTTCTGCTGCCAACCTCCAGGAGCATCAGGTGCACCTGACACAGACTCGGCTCCATCCTCATGACCAAGATACCTGTCCAGTAACTTGGCATGAGCAACTTCTAGGCTGGTAACTATAACACCTATACAGAACTTGAATGAATGATTGTGTGAATGAATATATATATGTGTGTGTGTGTGTGTCTGTATGTGTATATAAGGAATAAGTAGTGATAGAAATAAGTGGTCAAACATTGTTTACTTTTATCTTTTGCTTTATTATTATATTTATAATAAATGTGGCATCTTTGCCTTATCCCTCTTAAGAAGATCCTGCTGGTTTTTATTCTATTGGTATAACATTCATGGAGGTTAAGTCCATTAATGGCTATTAGCCAAGATGGGTAAGGAATGGTGTCCCTAGCCCCTGTTTGTCAGAGGGTGGTGATGGACGGCAGGAGAGAGATCACTTGATTATTACCCTGTTAGGTTCACTCCCTCTGGGGCACCTGGCATTGGCCACTGTCGGTAGGCAGGATACTGGGCTGGATGGACCTTTGGTCTGACCCAGTACGGCCATTCTTATGTTCTTGGGGGGGAAAAGAAAAACACAGATGTGATGGGATCCCCAGGTACAACCTGGAACTGGGGTACCACTGTGCCCCCTTAACTCTCTAGCCTGGGCTGTCTCTTCCAATGCTCTGCCAGTGACAAGCGGCAAACCCCTCCAGGCGCTGTGATCACTCAGCCATCAGTGTGCGGAGACCCACACCCACCTACATTGCATGACGGCTCTCTCAGCCAGTCATGAATTATACAGAGAGAGGCACCAGAAAATCAGTCCAACCCTCAACCTTGCACCCCATCTTACACTGCTCAAGACTCCCTTGGACTGTGCAAGCTCATTTATTAGTCCGCCACTCCAACCAATTGCAGTGGACATGCAACAGCCCTTATTAACCTGAGCTGAGATTCCCCAAGCACTTCAACCAAAAACACACTTTTCAATAAAACATAAAGCAGGATTATTAACTATAGAATGGGAGGTTTTAAGTGATTATAAGTAGCAGCCCCAGAGATCAAAAGTTGGTTACGTAAGAAATGAAAAATAGAATTGCAGTCTAAATTCTACAGACTAAGCAAGATTTGAATCAAGCAGTTTCTCACCCTGCTGGATGTTCCAGGTAGTTTACAGTTCTTAATACACAGACTGAATTCCCTCTCAGCCTGGGACCAATCTCCCAGTTCAAAGTCTTTGTCTTCCACACAATCTTCGAGGTGCTGAGATGGGGGAGGAGAGAGGCCCAGCAGTGATGTCATCGTTCCTCACTTATACTTCCTCTACAGGTGCCAGAAGGATCCTTGCTATGATGTGGGGGTTAGGCAGCCCCCGTTGCATATGTGCTCCCTCTGAGAAGTCTTAGACAGTGGATTCTTCTTGCTGGGCCATAAACATCTGCCTGGTCTGTGACAGTTGCTCCTTTGTTGCCACTGAAAGGCCAGCTGTGGGCGTTTCCAAATTACCACACATTTCAGTAACAAATCTATAGCAATACTTTATAACTTCACATACAGTGACAGTACATACAATTCAACAGGATATTAATCAGATACCTCACAAGGCTGCATTGTACAAACATATAATCCAATCACAGTGGTGAATATGAGGGTTCCAGTGTGCTACTTTGAGGGTCAGAATGGCTTGGCTACACTTGAGAGTTACAGCGCTGTAAAGGCTCCCCCAGCGCTGTAACTCACTCCCTGTCCACACTGGCAAGGCATTTGCAGTGCTGTATCTCCATGGTTGCAGCGCTGCATGTACTCCACCTCTCCGAGAGGAATAGCGAGTATTGCGCTGCCGCTGCAGTGCTGCGGCGCCAGTGTGGACGCCTAATGCGCTGTGAATAGCCTCCAGAATTATTCGGCAGTATCCCACAATGCCTGTTCTAGCCACTCTGGTCATCAGTTCAAACTCTACTGCCCTGGCCTCAGGTAACCAACCATGTGACCCACCCTTTACATTCCCCGGGAATTTTTTTAAAATCCCCTTCCTGTTTGCTCAGCCCGGCATGGCGTGGAGTGCTATCAGCGAATCTTTTCAGGTGACCATGCCTCCACGTGCCAAGCGAGCCCCAGCATGGAGCAATGGTGAGTTGCTGGACCTCATCAGTGTTTGGGGGGAGGAAGCTGTACAGTTCCAGCTGCGCTCCAGCCGTAGGAATTACGATACCTTCGGGAAGGTGTCAAAGGACATGATGGAAAGGGGCCATGACCGGGATGCCCTGCAGTTCAGGATTAAAGTGAAGGAGCTGCGGAGTGCCTACCGCAAAGCCCGCGACGCAAACGGCTGCTCGGGTGCTCCCCCCACGACCTGCCGATTCTACAAAGAGCTGGATGTGATACTTGGGGTTAACCCCACCTCCACTCTGAGCACCACCATGGACACTTCAGAGCCGGTGTGGGGTGGGGGGGAGGAAGAGGAGGAGGAGGAAAACGGGAGTGATGGTGGTGGGCCGGATGGAGACACCCCGGAATCCCTGGAGCCATGCAGCCAGGAGCTCTTCTCCAGCCAGGAGGAAGGTAGCCAGTCGCAGCGGCTGGTACTTGGTGGAGGACAAACAGAAGAGCAGGTTCCCGGTAAGCGGGTTTTTTTTTTGGGAAGGAATTTTTCGGTGCGGGCTCTTTCGGAGAGGAGGGTTAGGCATGCATGCCTAGATGCAGAATAGTGCATTGATGTGGTTTATCACATTGCGGTAATCGGCCTCGGTAATCTCCTCGAATGTCTCATCCAGAACGTGTGCAATGAGCTTGCGCAGGTTTATCAGGAGAGCCACCGTGGTCCTTGTCCCAGCCAGGCTAACGTGTCTGCGCCCCTGTGCCGCGAGGGGCGGGGGGACCATTGCTGCACACAGGCAAGCTGCATATGGGCCAGGGCGGAAGCTGCATTGCAGTAGAAGACCCTCCCTTGCTTCCCAGGTCACCCTCAGCAGCGAGATATCATCCAGGACGAACTCCTGTGGAAAATGTTGGGACAGTGTTCAGTGAAGGTGCCCCCTGAAGCTGTTGGCTCTCCCCAAGGCACAGAAACCCAGAGGACAGTGCAGCCCTGAAACAATCAGTCCCCCTTACTCACCATTTTGAGGCTCCTGTGGGATATGTGTGCTCTGTTTCGGATGGGAAAATTATGCTATTGTGTAGACCCTGTGTGTTTTCTACTCCTTAAGTGCGGGGGGAATCATTACTCTGTCTGGTATAAACAATGCTGCCTCTGTTAAATGTTGCATTTTGCCTATACAGCTGCATCAACCTTGAGACCTCAGCCATCCCTCTTATCGCCTGCTCAGAGACTGCAAAGACTCAGGAAGAGACCGTGAAAAAGCAAAGAAGACATGCTGCAAGAAGTGATGCGGCAATCTATTAAAGAGAATGAGAAAGCACAGAACTGGAGGGAGAGAGAAAGCAGGATCCACCAGGAAAACGCAGCGCACCGGTGGCAAAGCACCGGGCACAGGCAGCAAAGCACTGATAGGCTCATAAGTATCCTGGAGCACCAACCAGACGCTATCCAGGAGCTGGTAGCCATGCAGAAAGAGGAGCAATACCGCAAACGCCACCCCCCCCCTACAGCCCTTGTCCCAAAACTCTTTCCGTTGTGCCCCACTGTCACCTCTAACCCACTTTCCCCCAACTTCCATGTTCTTCACGCCACCCGCTGCCTCCAACACCAGTATCTTCACCACCCAGCCCTGAAAACCACGACCCTTACCCTCTGCACTCAACCCCCATCACCATGCAGTATAGCTGTCCTGAAGTGCAGCACTCACTGCACAGCACACCAGACAGGACATAAGCGAATCTGTGATTGTACTGTTCCCCACTCCACCCCCTTGTTTCTTTTCAATAAATGGATTCTTTGGCTTTGAAAACATTCTTTATTATTACATAAAGTAAAAGACTCCTTAGCCCAGGAAATAAACAGGCACTGCAAGTCTGCTTGTCTGCTTAGCAAACACTGATTCCTAAAGATTGGAACTACTGCACTTCACTCCCATGCAGGGCACCAGATATCACTGCTGGTTTTCAGCCTCAAATTGCTCCCTCAAGGCATCCCTAATCCTTGCAGCCCCGCGCTGGGCCCCTGTAATAGCCCTGCTCTCTGGCTGTGCAAATTCAGCCTCCAGGTGTTGAACCTCGGAGGTCCATGCCTGAG
>NW_020664770.1:38260-38417 GCF_002925995.2 Terrapene triunguis
AAGAGAAGCACAAATGTAAACAAGAAAAAGACTCTCCCGAAATTCCAGAAACACGAGACCCTCTCTCCTCCCTGACCATCGACAATAAGATATAAAATCCTCCCATGGCCATTACAGTCAACCACACATGTCATTTGGAACCAGAAGTACGCAATTA
>NW_020664770.1:38517-56615 GCF_002925995.2 Terrapene triunguis
GCAAATACAGTACAGTACTGTGTTAAACGTAAACCAAGAAAAAAATAAACAAAGTTTAAAAAAAAGATTTAACAAGGTAAGGAAACCATTTCTGTGCTTATTTCATTTAAATTAAGATGGTTAAAGACAGCATATTTATTCTACATAGTATAGTTTCAAAGGTGAATTAAGTTAATGTTCAGTTGTAAACTTTTGAAAGAACAACCATACCATTTTGTTCAGAGTTACGAACAACCTGCATTCCCGATTTGTTCATAACTCGGAGGTTCTACTGTATTTCAGGAATAATCCCAATGTGTAACAACATGAGCAGAGCCTGTCCCTGCAAACAGGGTCAAAGGAAACCAGATGAACTTTCCCTTTGGCTCACTAAAAGTTTCCTAGCAGGAAGATTCAGGGGAAGGGCCACTCGTATAAGGTCACAAATGTAAATATTAGCAGAGCTGGGAACGGAACCTGGGAGTCCTGATTCATAGTTGTCTCTCCTGTTCTAGCCCATTAGACCCTACTCCTCATGCAGAGTGCAGAAGAGAACCCAAGAGTCCTGATTCCTAGTCTCCCTGCTCTCACTATTACACCATACTGCCCACACAGCAACAGTGCAATACCCCAAAGATCCCACCCCACAGATAACACCCCCACACATTCCCCAATCTGCAGCCCACCTCTCTGTATCCAGAAATATTCCATACCCTGAGCACTACTTTGAAATCCTGAGACTTCACATCAGCAGCTCTCACTGCCTTATAGCTACAGGTCCCATGGCTGCCTCCCTGAATAATGTCCCCTTATCCCCACCATGAGGGGCCTTCGGAGCTGCAGAGATGGTCAGACACAAACCGCGACTGGGTATTTTTACCTCTTCTCTACATTGGAAAGTGTGTGTGGAATCCACAGAAATGTCTCCCAACTAATCCCTTTGCCTGCTCCCTCCAGACTCTGAAATGACCCATCTCTCTAGGACCCAGCGTTTCCTCCTCCCTGGCCCCCACCAACCTCCCACCACTGAAACCCCAACCATCAACCTGCCTTCTGACTCTACCCAGACCCTCCTCAAATGCAGCACATTTACACTTTGCTGCAGGAGGGCACAGACCCATTTACCCACAGGGAGAGCTCCCAACACCTTCTATCTTGTGTAGAATTTCTGGTGAGACATTAGCTCCAACTTTGTCTTGTAGCTTTTCCCACAGACAGAACAGCTATAGGGTGATTCTCCTGTGTGGGTTCTCTGATGTTTAGTGAGGACTGAGCTCTGACTGAAGTTTTTCCCACATTGGGTGCATTTATAGGGTCTTTCTCCAATGTGGATTCTCTGATGTCTACAGACAGATGAGCTGTGCTTGAAGCTTTCCCCACACGCAGGGCATTTATAGGGTCTCTCTCCCGAATGGACTCTATGATGTACAATTAAATTTGAGCCACGAGAGAAGTTTTTCCCACACTCAGAGCATTTATAGGGTGTCTCTCCTGTATGAACTCTCAGATGTGCAGTGAGCTTTGAACTATGACTGAAGCTTTTCCCACACTCGGGGCATTTATAGGCGCTTTCTCCACTGTGGATTCTCTGATGTTTAGTAAGGTCTGATTTCACCTTGAACATTTTCCCACAGTTGAGGCATTTAAAGGGTTTCTCTCTCTTGTGGATTCTTTGATGTACAATCAGGTTTGATCTCCGACTGAAGTTTTTCCTGCAATCAGCACATTCATACGGTTTCTCTTTAGTGCAGATTCTTGGCTGGATCGTAGTTTCATTCAGGTTATTCAGATCTCCATCTCGGTGAGTGGATTTACACGATCTCTGCTCTTGGTGGTTCCCCTGCTGCCTCTCTGGTCTGGGCTGACTCTCACAGGCATGTCCCTGCTCCGGACTCTGGGAAACTTCCTCTTCACGTCTTCCCAGTAAGGTCCCCTGCAGTTCCACTTGCTCAGGACCTTCCTGCCCAGGGTTCTTCTCCTCATTACACCCACCAACCCATCACCTGCTAAGATAGAGAGAGAATCCAGACATGAGTCCTTCCCTGTGCCAGGGAGAAAGGGAAGCTCAGGAAGGGGAATGGAAAAGGGGTGGAACAAACAGGAATAACTCTTGGGGAGATGAAAAGGACAGGAGCCATGAGTGACGTATGTCATGAGGACACAATACCTGCCGGGGACAATCCTGAACTCAGTGAGGTGAGGCAGAAAGCAAGAAGCTCAGGGCCCTTTGTGGGAATCCCAGCTGTTTATGCCAATCATGGATGGTTTGTGAATCCATTTAACCAACTCCTCACCTGTGCAAGTGTTTTTGAAGAGCTCCCTTTCCACATAGCCCCATGGTTCTTCCCCTTGTTCCAGCTGGGGGATCACCTCAGGTCTGGGAATGGGAAATGCTGCTCCAGGGAAAGAAAAGAGGTGAAACCAGGTGTGACGCTATATGAAATATGGGAGATATTATTGATACCAAATTTATAAAATTGTAAGCAATCTGACCAGATATGCCATGTAAAGTGTCTGTGAAAATGTTATAATTTGTTAAGTATGATAATTTTGTTTATATGTTTGTATCACCTTTGTATTATGAGTTATAGATGTGTAGGGTACATCTGTATTTCAAAACTTGTGCCGTGTTTCTGGGTGACACCCCCAAGACAGATTGGCATCAGCACTGCCTAGCCTGTTCAATGGCCTATCAAGGGTCATCAGCTGTACAATGAACCCACTGAAAGAAGCCAGGGACTACACCTTATGAGCCAGCAAGTCATGTAGGGGCATGCCTATGGAAGAGAACTCTAAGGCTTTTCCATGCCATGTGCTAGGCACTAGCGTAGCTAGCGGGGTGCAGGGGAAAGCAGCCACTTCCAGCTGCTTTTGGAAAAATGGGGGATGGGCGAGGGGGGGCGCAGGCTGGCGGCCCGCAGCGCAGCCCGGCAGCCGGGCCGGAGGGCGGAGCGAGGGGGGACGCAGGCTGGCGGCCCGGCAGCTGTGGCCGGGCTGGAAGAGCGAGGGGGGACGCAGGCTGGCGGCCCGGCAGCCGCAGCCGGGCCGGAGGAGTGAGGGGGGACACAGGCTGGCGGCCTGGCAGCCGCAGCCGGGCCGGAGGAGTGAGGGGGCGCCCAGGCTGGCAGCCCACAGTGCGGCCGGCAGCCATGGGGGGGCGGCGGGCGCGGCCAGAGGAGTGGGGGAGGGGGGTGCAGCATGGCGGCCGGAGGAGCAAGAGGGGGGGCCACGGGGGTGGCACGGCAGGGCCGGAGGAGCCATGGAGGGGGAGGGTCGATGCGGCTGGAGGAGGAGCCAAGGGGGCGTGGCCAGAGGAGGAGCCAAGGGGGGGCGCCTTTTTTATCTTTGGTCCCCCTCCTCTGAAAAGCTGGCTATGCCACTGGTGCTAGGCAGCTTTTGTTTGGGACACAGGAAGTACAAGCCACATGGCAAAAATATATAAAGAGAAGCTGTATCATCTCCATTTTGTCTTCATTCCTGCTTCTTACCTCTGGAGTAACTTTTCTACAAACTGAAGCTCTAAACAAATGACTGAACAACCCATCCAAGCTGTGGATGTGCTCCAGAGGGACTTTCAAGCCAGTAATTCACCAATACTGCTAAGAACCTGAGCACAACAGTGTACCCTTGTTGCCAAGAAGGCTAACGGCATTTTGGGCTGTATAAGTAGGGGCATTGCCAGCAGATTGAGGGACGTGATCGTTCCCCTTTATTCGACATTGGTGAGGCCTCATCTGGAGTACTGTGTCCAGTTTTGGGCCCCACACTACAAGAAGGATGTGGAAAAATTGGAAAGAGTCCAGCGGAGGGCAACAAAAATGATTAGGGGTCTGGAGCGCATGACTTATGAGGAGAGGCTGAGGGAACTGGGATTGTTTAGTCTCCAGAAGAGAAGAATGAGGGGGGATTTGATAGCAGCCTACAACTACCTGAAAGGGGGTTCCAAAGAGGATGGAACTCGGCTGTTCTCAATGGTGGCAGATGACAGAACAAGGAGCAATGGTCTCAAGTTGCAGTGGGGGAGGTCTAGGTTGGATATTAGGAAATGCTATTTCACTAGGAGGGTGGTGAAGCACTGGAACGCGTTACCTAGGGAGGTGGTGGAGTCTCCTTCCTTGGAGGTTTTTAAGGCCCGGCTTGACAAAGCCCTGGCTGGGATGATTTAGTTGGGAATTGGTCCTGCTTTGAGCAGGGGGTTGGACTAGATGACCTCCTGAGGTCCCTTCCAACCCTGATATTCTATGATTCTATGATTTGGACTTTGAAGTCTTATGTGTGTGTCTGATTGCTTGACCATTTAACAATTCCCATCTTGTTCTTTTCTTTTCTTATAAATCTTTAGTGTTAGATACTAAAGGATTGACTGGCAGCATGGTATTTTGGGTAAGATCCAAACTAATATTGATCTGGTAATGTGGCTGGCCCTTTGGGGTCAGAAGAACATTTTGTTTAAATAACTTCTCACTTTACTGGACCTAGGTGGTGATTGGGAGCCAGAGAACTGTAATGCAATAAAGGGGGCTGTGTGATTTCATTTTTTCAGCTTCTTGATAACTAATGTGGGGGATCAGAAGCACAGTTTGTGACTGGTTGGTGAGTCTAATTTCAGTGTTAACCACCAGTTTTGGAAGTATCTGCTCTCCTTTTTTCAGCCTGCCCTGCCCTTGGCATTTTCAGTGAGGGCTTCCCTAGACACCCTGGGTCACGCCAGGGTTTTACAGTTACTCAGAGACACAGATGTTTCCAGGTGTGCTGGGTGGGAGGGTGCCCTTGTATAAAGCCAACAGATGAGGAAATGTTCCTGGATATCCTTTGGAGAGATTGAATGGTTCCTAGGAGATGTGTACATTCAGGGATCTCCACTCTGAGGGATTTTAAGAATCTGGCATAGCTCTTACCACTTTGCAACCCTGCTGAGACCAGAGCCCTTACCAGGCACAGAGCCAGTCCTGGGAAGAGCAGGACACACAAAATCTCCAAATGTGAGAATGAGCCCATGTTTAAAAAGACGAGGAACACACCACCATCGTCTCTCTTGGATGGGGTGGATTAACATCTTCCCCCCATCTCCAAATTGCCTTTTCCCTGGAAGAGGAATAGAGGTGACAGGCTGTCTCTCAAGAGTTCTGGGGACTACTGGGCTGATTCCCCTGAAATCTAGGGGACCAGGAAAGAACCCTGAGTACAAGCTGATTTTGGTTCATCAGAGATCCTCCTGCTTCTAATGCCCGAGGGGACAGGATTTCTTACCCAGCAAGGACACATTCTCATAATTCTCCTGCATCACATCCATGTAGAGGGTTCTCTGACATGGGTCCAGCAGAGCCCACTCCTCCTCCGTGAAATACACAGCCACCTCCTCGAAGGTCACCGGCCCCTGAAATAGCCAGAGTCCCCCACTCAGGACCTGTTCCCCCATCCACAATCCCCCAGCTCAGTCTCAGGCAGTGTGATGGGGGTAAGGTTGCCAACTGTCATATCACAGAAGCCCAAACACCCTTGCCCTGCCCTGCCCCTTCCCTAAGACCCCGCCCCTTTCATGAGGCCCCGATCCGCTCATTCCATCCCCCCTCCCTCCGATACTCACTGTCCTCCACCTTCACTCACTTTCACCGGGCTCAGGCAATGGTTTGGGGTGTGGGAGGCGATGCAAGCTCTGGGGCCGAGGGGTTCAGAGTGTGGGAGGGGGCTCCGGGCTGAGCCTGGGGTAGGTGTGCAGGAGGGGGTCTGGGGTGCAAGCTCGGGGGGGGAGGGGGAGTTGGGTGCTAGACCAGGCTCAGGGCTGGAGGGGACTGGAGTGTGGGATGGGGTGTGGGGTGCAGGCTCTGAGAGGGGGCTCAGGGCTGGGGCAGGGGATTGGGATGTGGGAGGGGGCAGGACCGGCTCTAGGTTTTTTGCTGCCCCAAGCTCAGGTGGGGCTGGGGCTCGCAGGTGGCGCTGGAAGCGGAGAGAGTGATGTCACCTTCTCCCAGTGCCTGCAGGGGCTTTACCCCCTTCCCCGCCCGGCCACGCAGAGAAGCCCCAATATAAGGGGTGGCACAAGGCAGCGCAGTTGCCAGTGCGCAGATGAGGCGGCGCAGCCCCTGCTCCCCAGCAGGACTCACCCTCTCCTCCCCAGGTAACGGCTGGGCCCTGGCAGCTCAGCATCCCAGGGCTGGGGCTTCCCCTTCCCATTGCGGCCGGGGCGCGGCACCCTCGCCCCGTCTAAGTGGTGCAGCTCCGAAAGCACAACTGCCCCGGATAAAAAGGATGGCCGGAATGCCGCCCCTGGAAATGTGCTGCCCCGAGCACGTGCTTGCTTTGCTGGTGCCTAGAGCCGGTCCTGGGAGGGGGTGACAGATGCAGGCTCTATGAAGGAGTTTGGGTGCAGGACAGGGCTCCAGGCAAGGCAGAGGGGTGGAGTACAGGAGAGGGTGCAGGCATTAGGAGGGAGTTTGGGTGCAGGAGGAGGCTCAGGGCTGGGGCAGGGAGTGGGGATGTGGGGGGGGGGTGAGGGCTCCAGCCGGGAGGCGCTTACCTCAGGCGGCTCCCAGGTGGCAGCGCAGTGGGGATAAGGCAGGCACCCTGCCTGCCCTGGCTCTGTGCCACTCCTGGAAGTGGCCGACAAGTCCCTGCAGCACCTGGGGGGCCCAGTGGACTCTGTGCTCTGCCCCTGCCTGCAGGCACTGCCCCCGCAGCTCCCACTGGCTGCAGTTCCCAGCCAATGGGAGCTGCAAAGTCGGCACTCGGGGTGCAGGCAATGCACGGAGACCCCTGCCCCCACTCCCCACCCGCCGCAGAGACATGCTGGCCACTTCCAGGAGCAGTGCAGAGCCAGGGAAGGCAGGGAGCCTGTCTTAGCCCCGCTGCGCTGCCGGACTTTTCGCAGCCTAAAATCTCCCAGTTGGCTTCAGTAGCCTCCAGGAGACTGATTCCAAGAGACTCCTGGCGAAACCAGGAGGGTTTGCAACCCCAGATGGGGGGGTGCTCCCTGCACGGGCCCTGCAAGAGCTGAATTGGGCTAGTTGAGCCCAATCAGCTAATTCGGCTGCCAACAGGGGAGCGTTAAGCTAGAGGCAGCTAATTAGAGAGAGGCTCACTGTGCAGGGACAGGCGGGGCCTATATAAACCAGGAAGCTGGCTACAGACAGGGGCAGCAGGCAGGCAGGCAGGCTGCAGTCACTCCCTGGGAGGAGGGAGCTTGGCTTGGCAAACCCAGAGAAGGGAGAGATTCAGAGAGGGTGGTAAAGCTCAGGGGGAAAGCAGCGAGGTATGGGGTAGACCAGACTTGGGCTGCTGATGAGAGAACCCTTGAGCCAGGACCCAGAGTAGAGGTGGGGCCCGAGTCCTCCTACCAGCCACTGAAGAAGTGGTACTGGCAGGGCAGTGAACAGGGAGACTGCCTGAGCCCCGGATTGTCAAGAGGGACTTTGGTACCCTGGAAGGGGGGGGAACACGTAGGGTGATCAGGCCTGAGTCATGAAGTGGAGACTGCAGTTCCAGCAGTGAGAGGGGCCCGCAGGATGATGGGAGAGACACTGACAGAGGAGAAGCTAATCCCCCGAGCTGCCAGGAGGAGGTGCCACATGCCACGAGTTAACCCCACTACAGGCAGGGCTGGAAAATCTCCCTGCTTACTCTGGGGAAGAAGGGTAAAGAATCAGTGGGGGGAAGAAGTAACCCGGGGGGAGGATTGAGGAGGGGAAATGGGGATGTGGTGGGGACAGTGGGGATGGGAAGTGTTGGGGGGGGGAGATGAGAGGTAGTAGAACAGGGACTGTTTCTAATGAGCCCCAGATTTCATCAGCTCAACCTCTGCAAATATGGGGGGGGGATTTCTGGGGTCAGGTGGGAAGGGGAGGGGGCAGAGTAATGAGCAAATGGAGGGCAAAGGGTAAAGCAACTCAGTGCAGGTCTGGGGCATCTGCAACTCCCATGACCCCCATCTCTGTCTCTGCATCCCTCTTACCCTTCCTACACATCCCCACCCCACACACCACAGTGCAGCCTACAGAGGAATCTCCCTGCCACCCCCCAGCTGCCACCTATACAGACCACAGTCCGGGGGCAGCAGCTTCCCATGCGGCTTACTCCTTGAGAGAGGCAGTTTGAGATTCAAGCCCATCCCCTGACTTTCCAGAGAGCTCATGGCTGCTGTGCAAGGGCAATGGGCCTCTGATATCCGCACATCCAGGGTTTTGTGTCCTCACACAGGGGAATGTCCCCCCCCCCCGGGAATGTAGCTGGATATCAGGCCCCTCATTCACAGAACCCAGCAGAGAGATTTCATTTCCTCTTCTCCTCCCCTTCTACTTGCCCTGTCCCCCCAGGAATTCACTCCAGACCAAACCCACCATCTCCTACCTGAGCTTGTTCCACTTCAGCCATTTCCCTTCCCTGTCCCCTGGGAGAATAGGACAATCTGGAGTGAGACATGGACGTTATTCTTCAGCCTGTCAGGGTGAGAAGGACAAGGGGAGGGAGGTTTTAGAAGGGGCTTTGGTTCATTTCACACCCCAATACCACCATCCCCATCCCCCCCAGCTCTTTCCCTGCAGACAGAGGATTTAGACTCTGCCAGGCTGGGAAAACATTTGCTGGTTCAAGCAGGTAATAAAGTGAGCATCAGCCTTTGAATTTACACCCATAGTTCTGCACCCACAGTTATTTTCCAGCTATTCCTCTCCCCCACTGAGTGTGCAAAAGGAATCCGTGTGCACAGCTGCAGCTCTGTGCCCATGACACTGCCCTAGCGGAGGGCGCATTTGGGGGCTAATTCCCAGGCACATGTCACTGTTTTACCCCTTTCATTGGGTTTGGGGCAGTGCCCCTTTTCTGTGGGAAACCAACTAACCCATCACCCCACTGCAGCCCTGCCCTTCTCTAGGGCTTTCCCTGGAGAGCTCTCAAAGGGCTTCACCTCCCAACCCCTGGGCAGTGGGTCCGGCTCAGGCCCAGCCCAGGGACAGACCCAGAGACCTGCCCAAGGGGGTCAGACAGCAGGGACCCAGCTCCCTGTGCCCCTGACTGGAGCTTTTCCCCAGAGATCTCCCAGCGCTGTGCAGAGGGGCCCAGCCTCCCCTCCTGACCCCAGCATGGTCCCCTGGGTCTCTGCATCCCCTGCACGCTCCAGCTCGGTAGCCGGGGCAGGCAGAGCCCGGGGCTGCCCCAGGAGCCAGTCCCAGTTGGGCTGGGCACAGAGTGGGGTTAATGCAGGTCTCTTTCCAGCACAGACCCCGCTGCAGCCGCTGCTCGGTCCCACTCCCAGCTCCCAGCCAATGGAGGCGGCGGCAGCAGCAGCGTCTTACCTGGGAAGCTCCGACCCCGAGCAGAGCGAGAGGCAGCAAGTGCAGCCTCCGTAGCCCCCTGGTGGCACCAGCTAATGAAACCCGCTGCCCGTGGGCTGGGAACGTGGCATGTGTCTGGATCCGGGGTGTCCTGACAAAACCTGCTACCAGACAGAATGTGCTGCGTGGCTTGTATGTTTGAATCACTAAAAACATTGTCCAGGGAAACATTTGCATTCTATTGATATGATTAAACATGTGTTCTGGCAGTACCTTCTCCAAGGATTACTGGGTCATGGGGGGGAGGGGGGGCAGATTGACATATTTAGAGATATTACTAACACCAGAGAGCTATGTCCCTTATATGCAAACGTTTGAGCTATAATTTTGAGGAAAAAATTAACTGTACAGTTGGTAAAGCAGCTTCTTAAAGAGATGGTTTATGAACTCATATGTGTATTGCGCACAGGGACTGAGCATCTGCTGAAGCCGCTGGCCTCGCTCTTGCCTCACATGGAATTAAAATCTGCTGCCTGCTGTTCACAGAGGGGCAAAGGGAGCACATGGGGGATGGAAGGAATGGGCAGGGTCTGGAAACTGACTGTGGTGGGGCGGGGTGTGTGTGTCAAACAACAGCAGGAGGCCGGGGCAGGGAGGGGGCCCATGGGCAAAATCAGGGATGTGGGCAGCGGGGCCATTTCAGGTGTGTGTGGGGGGGAGAGACTTTAACCATTATTCCATTCCAGGGGCTACTTGAGGACTAATGACCCACCACAGTTTGGCAGAAAGTAGCATGTTTATTACACTGAGAGCTAAGCTCAAAAGAAGGGGGGGGCACACTCACCCTTGCATACTCACACTCCCAGGACAGGCACAGCACTGGAGATGTCAGGATCCTTCAAGGTAAGTGTCCCACAGCACAGCGATGGACGGTGTGATGAAGGTAAGTCTTCCCGAGGCACGATGGAATACAACGCGGCGAACCACTGGCCAGGTGGTCCGGGCGAAGGGCCTTCATAGGAGGTACAAGCTTGTAAGTGCACTCCTGAGCACATGGCCCCTTCCCCTTTTAAGTACCTGCTCCTTATGGTCTGTGACTAGAGATGACTTGGTTGCGTCTGGCTGGTCACACTCCACCTCGGCCAGTGTCCATGCAGCGTCCATGCATTGGGTGTGTGAGTGCTGCCTAATTAGAGTCCCAGACACCTTGTCTACCTGGAAGCTCTTCTGATCTTCCAGCTGTTCAACCAGCCCATTCATCCCACAAGCATTCCAGGAGGGAGGGGGAGGGGGAAAGCCACTTCACCGGTATTCAAAGAGGGAGAGGAGACAAAAGCGGGGGGGAGTGTAACAGACCTTTTGAGCATACAGGTCATACAGATCACTGCTGCTCCTACAACAGTTTTAAGTATAATTTAAACAATATTTGTGGTGGTGGCAGCTCAGGCTTTTTTCTTCACAGCAGGGAAAGATTACAAGTTCTCTGTTCTGCAGCACGGCTCTTGCACCCTGGCTGTGCTTTACTTTCTGCATTTATCTAAGTGTGGACAATGGAAAAAATCAGTTCTACAACTTTTAATTCATTTCACTTTTAACGTCCTAGTGCGCCAATGTTTAGGTTTCAAACACTGCACAGGAATCTTGGTCTAAGAACTATTTTCACTCAGATATGTCGCCTTTTAAAAAAGGTTTTGGAACCTTTAGTAGTCTATGGTTTTATAACTTATATTTTTTTAAAAGCTAAGTTATTGGTGCTGGAACGAGGGGTACTGGGGGTGCAGCACCCCCTGGCCTGAAGTGGTTTCCATCACATACAGGGCCAGCACAGTGGCTGCATGATCTCTAGATTATTCTTGGACATGACATTTTTGGAGATCTTTCTAATTCATCATGAAAGACATTTTCAGGTTATGTTTTGTAACTTGGTCTTTCACCACTAACATAAATGAGCTGATGCTAAACTACAGGGGTTAAAATGAACATTTAAAAGTTTGTCAAGGGCGAAAGTAGCATTAGAAAGAAAGTATGTGCATTAATTAACAAAGGAAGGGGGGTGAAACTAATGATGGCTCAAAAGTAACTGAGGTACCAAACTTTAAAAAAAAATCTCGTAAAAAGTCAACTCACTACATAAATTAAACGATGGATGTTAGCAGCATGGATTTACAAATGTTGGCAGCCAAATCTTACACATTGTTCAGATTGGCTTGGGTTTGTGTGCCCTGAAGGGTTAATACAAATAGTGATGATAAATACAAAGGATTAAGTTGGAAGGATTTGAGAGAGTAAACATCATATCAATGAAATTCACGGATGGTACTCAAGTTTGTGAGACTCTGCCACCCTCAGAAATATTAAAGAGTAAGTAAACAGGAGCTAAGATTACTTACCAGTCGGAAGAGAAGGACATACAGCACAGGAGACACACAGCTATAAAATGGCTGCTTAGGGGCAGCAGTTGCTTGTATCTGCACAAAAGGACCAGTAGTTCCTCAAAAGGTGTTGGGAGATCCTAGAAAAGTGCAACCCTGAGGAGATTTGGTAAGATCAAGGCATTCACAGAGGAATCAGTATTTGTGTGTAACAGCCTATATAGCCCTACCCCAGTGGTCCCCAACCACGAGCCACGGAGGACCGTGGAGGCGGACGAGCATCCACCGAAATGCCGCTGACAAGTGGCAACGTCAATAGGCGTCATCGCCAAAATGCCGCCGAGAAGCAGCGTCATCCAGAGGCATCGCCGCCGAAATTCAGCAGCATTTCGGCGGCGACATCTCTGGATGACACTGTTTCTCGGCGGCATTTTGGCAGATGCTTGTCTGCCGGCCAGTACGCGGGCGCACTTAGACACCCCGGCGGGCGCCATGGCGCCCACGGGCACCGGGTTGGGGACCCCTGCCCTACCTGGTAACCTGACCCAAAGCCCAGTGTAGGTAAAGGAAAAACTCTCAGACAAGTGGAACTAACTGGCAGAATTAATGGCCACACTGGGGTACTGCCAGATTGGAGAATTGGAAAAAATGGGAAAGTTTTAAGCATAATGTAAGTAATATTTGTGGCGTGACGTCATATGTTTTTTGACGGCAGGGCAAGATCCCAGGTGGTCATTCTTCAGCACTGCTCTTGCAGCCTGAAACTTGAGCTAGCTGTGGGGATAATTATTCCCCGAATGTGTGTGGGGCAGCAGCCCCCTCCTCCCCTGCCTGAGCAACCCTTTGTCTACTGGTGCCACAAGGGGCTTGCTCCTGCCTTTGTAACATGTCAGCATGTGAAGGTGAGGGTCAGTCTAGGCAGATCATGATGAAATTTGCAGCAGGCATCTTCTGACCTAAGCGCAGATTGCTGTGGGACAGAGTGACAACCAATTCAAGCTTGTTGGTGGCATTCACGGCGCAGTCGCAGATGGTGGAGCTCCGGTTCTGGGCCCGAGAAACAAGCACCAATTGGGGAGATCATCATCCCACACCTGCAGTGGCTGTAGAACTTCTGGATGCACAAGGCCACATTCCTGGATTTTTGTGCAAAACTCACCCCAGTCCTCCACCGTAGGGACACCAAAATGAGAGCTGCACTGACAGTGGAGAAATGAGTGTCAATCGCACTGTGGAAACTTTAAATGCCCGATTGCAACTGGTCAGTCAGAGTCTCTCAACTAAATACAGGGTGGAACAGATTCGTGGTAAGTAGTTAACACATATCAGAAGAGACCATTCCATGTCAAGTGGCCTGTTACCACCTCCAGTCAAAGGGGCGTTAGTGGATTACACACAGTTGTTTCTTACAACGCTGGGAAAAGGGAGTTGGAGCGAGGACTCGGATCCTTTCGCTCTCCGATTCCACCAGGGTAGTGTGGAAGCCAGGAAAGTTCCCCACAATAGCAGAACCATTCCCCCACTTACACAATTGGTGTCACGAACAAGATCCTATCTGTAGGATTTGCCCCATTGGTTTACTGGTTGAGTTCTGGTAGCACTGTCCAGGTCTGGTCGAGAACCCTACACTGGCTGGAATTGAAGCACTACAGGCCCAGTTTGCAAGGGAGCTGGGCTCTAGGACAAAGAACAGGACAGCAGAGTATGGGGGAAAGGGAGGTTGTCTCTTAGAGTCTTACGGTGATGCAGTTACCGCAGCAAGGAGGCAGAGCATTAGTGAAACCTCCAGGAAACTGGGAGTAGGATCCAGGCATCTCATGGGAAGCGAAGGCCTGCGATGGAGGACATCTGAGAGCCCTACAGCTGCTCTGTGGCCCTGGAAAATGTCACAATTCTGCCCGGGAGTCACTGGATTCCTCACAGAGCTGGGCACAGAGCAGGAAGAGGGGACAGACGCTGGAGATGCTGCCAGGGAGGAGATGGGCTGCTCCCCCTCTGGAAGTGTCTATGTATCCAGCTTCTCAGAAGACACGGAGTCTGAGCCCAGAGACACTCAGAGCCGCAAGAGCAAAGACATGAGGCACCTGAATCAACCCCCCCCTTCTAAAGCCACATGGGCAGAGACATCAGCGAAAGGGCTGGATACAGGGAGTGAGCGATTCCTGCTAAGCGGGAGCAAATAAGGGGGAAACTAACCCAGTCTGGGGCACTCTGCTCAGAGCTGGAGAGCAGAGGAAATTCCAGGGATACGCCGGGAGATGACATAGAGATGCACAACAAACATTTAATCAGGAATTTATTTGGAAAATCAAAAACCCATTGAGGTAAAAACTTCACTGAGTTTTCATTGAGGTTAACCTGAAACCTGAATACCCTGAAACACGAGACCCTCTCCCCTCCCCGACCATCCTGAAACAAGGAGAAACTCCCACCCAGGGCAGTTGTTTCAGGAATAATCTGAGTGTGTAACAGCCTGTGCCTGAGAACAAGGACAAGGGAACCTAGCTAAAACCCTTCCCTTCAGCTCTGTAACACACTCCCCCTGACAGAGACCCGGCAAGGAACAGGAGAATGTCACATAATAATACAACGCATTACAATAATGGTAATAATGCAACTTTCCTCCCATGGTGCCTCTTTCCTCCTGAGCCACTGAATACACAGTAACTAGTGACAATCTCATAGCTCCATGGGGTGGTGAGTGACTGCTAGTATGTGCGTTGTAGGGATGAAACAATAGATGCACAGAGAGGAGGGGACGTGGCTGGTACAAGATCACACCAGGAGACACTAGCAGAGTTGGTTATTGAACCCAGGACTCCCAGTCCTCCCTGCTCTAACCCATTAGACCTCATTCCCCTCTCAGAGCCGGGGTCCTGTGTCCCGATGCCCCCTGCTCTCCCTATTATACCATACTGCCCTCGTAGGAACAGTGCAAAACCCCACCTCGCTGGGGAATCTCCACCATGAATTCCCAAATTTCCCCCACCCTGTCTGCAGAGGATTCCAATAAACGGTGAATTGCTCTGATATCCTGTCACTGCAGATTGGCAGCTCTCTGCTTTATCACTATGGCCCCACAGGGCCCCTCGCTGCTTCCCTAAATAAATCCCCCTGCCACAAGAGGGCTTAGGAGCTACAGAGACAACTCAGACGCAAACTGCAATGCAGCATTTTTACTTTTTCTCTACATTGGAAAGTGTGTGGGGAACCTGCAGAAATGTCTCCCCACTAATCCCATTGCCTGCTCTCCCCAGACCCTGAAATGACCCATCTCCCACCGTACCCAGTGTTCTCTCCTCCTCTGGCCTCCACCAACCACTCCCCACTGAAACCCAAACCATCTGCCCACCTGCTGCCCCTACCCAGACCATCTGCTATTGCAGCATATTTATACTTTGCTTTGGAAGGGCAGAGACCCGTTGCCTCACAGGGAGAGCTCCTGCCACATGCTATCCTGTGTGGAGTTTCTGGTGGGACATTAGAGAGACCTTCACCTTGTAGCTTTTCCCACAGACAGAACATTTATAGGGTGTCTCTCCCGTGTGGGTTCTCTGGTGTGAAATAAGATGCGATTTCCGAGTGAAACTTTTCCCACAGACAGAACATTGAAAGGGTGTTTCCCCGGTATGGATTCGCCGATGTCTAATAAGGCCTGAGCTGTCACAGAAGCTTTTCCCGCATTCAAGGCAGTGATAGGGTCTTTCCCCCGTGTGGATTCTCTGATGTACAAGAAGGATGGAGCTCAGCTTGAAGCTTTTCCCACAGTCGGGGCATTTATAGGGTCTTTCTCCGGTATGGATAATTTGATGTCTATTAAGGTGTGAGCTATAACTGAAGCGTTTCCCACAGTCAGAGCAGCGATAGGGTTCTTCTCCCTTGTGGGCTCTCTGGTGTGAATCAAGGTGTTTAATAAGTTGTGAGCTCCATCTGAAATGTTTCCCACAGTTGGGGCACTTATGGGGTTTTTCTCCCGCATGGATTGTCTGGTGTTTAACAAGGTTTGAGAAGTGAGTGAACCGTTTCCCGCAGTCAGGGCAGCTATAGGGTCTCTCTCCCGTGTGGACTCTCTGATGTACAGTAAGGTTTGATCTCTGATTGAAGCTTTCTCCACAGTCAGAGCAGACATAGGGTGTCTCTCCGGTGTGGATCCTCTGATGTTTAGTCAGGGCTGAGCCATCACTGAAGCTTTTCCCACACTTGGGGCAGTTATAGGGTTTCTCTCCTGTGTGGACTCTCTGATGGACAAGAAGGTTTGAACTCCGATTGAAGCTTCTGTCACACTCAGCACACTGATACAGTTTATCTTTGGGGCAGATTCTCGGCTGCATCAAGTCTTTATTAAGGTCTTTCAAACTGCCCCCCTGGTGAGTGGATTTATCCTGTCTGTTCCCTGGGTGGGTTCCCTGCTGCATGTCTGCCCTGTGCTGACTCTCACAGGCATCTCCTTGCTCAGGACTGTGGGACATGTTCTCTGATAATGCTCTGTGCCGTTGCACTTGCTCAGGACCTTCCTGAGGCAGATTCCCCACTTCGTTCTCACTCCGCGTCCCATCACCTGCTGGGACAGAGAGAGAATCCAGACAGGAGTCACTCCCTGCACTGGGGGAATGAAAACCTCAGAAAGGGTAAAGGAAAATGGGGGGAAAAATCAGAATAACTGCTGGGGAGATTGAAAAATCAGTAGGGGACTCCCCCCAAACTCTGTTTCTCCTCAGGAAAGGAGGGGACCAATTCTGACTCCACATCCCATCTGAACACTGTGGGGGACCGCCAGGTGTCAGTCAGGGTGGGTGGGAAGCCATGTGTAACTTCTGCCATGAGGATATGACACCTGCTGGGCATAATCCGGACCTGGGTGAGTTGACACAGAACTGAACGAGACCGGGGTTTACCATGATTCTGATACAGAGTTGTTTTCCAGATGTGCTGGGTCCAGGTAAATCTAAGGGACCAGAGAAGAACCCTGAGCAGAAATGGACCCAGGACTTCTAATACCCAAGAGGACAGGAATCCTTACCCAATGCGGTCACGTTCTCATAGTTCTCCTGCATGACGTCCCTGTAGAGAGCTCTCTGATGGGGGTCCAGCACAGCCCACTTCTCCTCCGTGAAATACACAGCCAGCTCCTCAAAGGTTACCGACCCCTGAAACAGCCAGAGTCCCCCACTCAGAACTTGCTGCCCCCGTCACAGTCCCACCAGTTCAGTCACAGGCAGGGCTGAAAAATCCCCCTTCCCAGAGACGAAAGTGAAGTTTCTCAAAGCTTTCATTAAAAACACACAGTTTCTGTGTGGAAAATGTGATGCCCAGATGCCAACTCTGGTAATTTTAGCATGAGTCTCATGATATTTAGCTGGGATTTTTAGAAGTTTCTCACAAAGATCTCACAGTTAGTGGCACAGAACTCGCACATTTTCCCCTTGCTCCACATGGCTGTCATCTTTCCATGACTTTCAGGGGGGCTGGACTCGCACTGCCCTTATTCAAAATGGCACTATTTCCCTGAAATTTTGGCATGTGGAAGTGAGGCTGCCCCTAGTAAAGATGGCCATCAGCTCCCATTGTTTTCAATGAGACTGAAGCCCTGCTCCTCAAGGAATATGGCTGCAGCTCTGGGGTTAGGAGAGTGGATGGGAAACTATGAAGATACACGGAAATATGGGGAGCTATAGGGAGGCTGAAAAGGCACAGGGGGATGGGTGGGAGCTGGAGAGAGGCTGATGAGGTGCCGGGGATTTGGGCATGCAGGGGCATGCGAGATACCAGCTGTGAGAGGTAGCAGACTGGACAGGGAGAGACAGGGGAATAAGAGGACAGGTGGGGAGAGGAGACTCTGGGGAGCCGTGGGGGGTGGGCAGAAGACTGGCTGGGGAAGAGAGGAAACAAAATAGTGGTAAGGGAGGTGGGTGGAGCAGGAATGAAGGACACCTCTCCCGTCCCAGTGGTAGGGGAGAGTCACTGGGCGAGGCAGCATTTTTCCATGTGCACTGTTGCAGGTGGAGTTTTGTCACTGTGATGTGATATGTGTGCATGCACATGTGCGCACACACACACACACTCACCTTACACATACATGCTGGGGCCAGGCAGCTCTCCCCCTCCCCCACCACGTCTCAAAAACCAGAAGGTAAATAACAAAAGATTTATTTTTTTTAAAAAAACTTGTGATTTGCCAATGAACTGGAGAGGCAAACAGGGACATTTTGAAGACAGTTTAGAGAGGAAGCGTGAGAGGCTTTCTTCCCACATACAGTTCTACATTCATTATTGTGATTGCCAGCAATGGCACAGTGGTTTGGGTGTGCCATGTTTTCTGTCCTGGTGGAAGCTAGAAGGGACTTCCTCTGGATGAAGTGCTAGTTGGTGGCTATGCTGGAAGAAAGATTAGTGGTTCGGCAGGACAAGTACAGACACTACAGAGCATCGAATCATTGACTTTAAGGTCAGAAGGGAGGGAGAGGAATTATTTCAGCTCAGT
>NW_020664770.1:61615-98776 GCF_002925995.2 Terrapene triunguis
CTAGCCCCACGTCTGCCAGCCCCATGTCTGCCAGCACCCAGATCGCCCTCGGCCTCTTCTGGGTGCTTAGCAGAAAATACTGGGCACTTGGCAGAAAATAGCATACTACGACTCTGCTAACATGTGATGATCTAACAGGGCGCGTGGCAGAAAATGGCATACTACGACTGATAACCATCATTGTCTGCCCAGGTGTCCATGATCGACAGCCACTGCTGTCCGTCGAGGACGGTTACCAGTCGTAATAAACCATCTACTGCCAAAAGGCAAGGGGGCTGGTGCAATGCAGCCCCACGGCTGCCGGCACCCAGATCGCCAATGAAGGCTACCAGTCATGCTGCACCATCTACCGCCAAAAGGCAGTTAGCTGCTGCTGCTGTGTAGCAATGCAGTCCCACATCTGCCGGCACCTAGATGACATATGGTGATGGTGAGCTGAGCTGAGCGGGCTCCATGCTTGCCGTGGTATGTTGTCTGCACAGGTAACCCAGGTAAAAAGGCGCGAATCTATTGTCTGCCGTTGCTGTGACGGAGGGGGAGGGGCCTGACGACATGTACCCAGAACCCCCCGCGGCACTGTTTTGCATCATCCGGGCATTGGGATCTCAACCCAGAATTCCAATGGGCTGCGGAGACTGCGGGAACTGTGGGATAGCTACCCATAGTGCAATGCGCTGGAAGTCGACGCTAGCCTCGGTACTGTGGACGCGGTCTGCCGACTAGAGCACTTAGATCATTTTATGTGGGGACACACACAATCGGCTGTATACAACCGATTTCTATAAAACCGGCTTCTATTAATTCGATCTAATTTCGTAGTGTAGACATACCCTGAGTGTTGCAACACCTAACTTTTAGGCGCCTGGCAAATCACAAGAATAACGCTGGGATCCACAAAGTCTGAGTTACATGCCTGAGCTCCCTATGCAATAGGCACTTTAGAATGGAATCCACAAAAGCCAGCGCCCTAGGTGGGCAGCTGCCTAAGCCAACCAGTGGGAGATGCCAAGGAGAGAGATGCGTCTCAAACCTCTCACAAAGCTTGGCATCTAAATCCGGGCTGCAGGGAGGCACTTACTTCTGCTAGTGATCCACAAACGGAGGGAAGAAAGTTATTCCTCTGCCTAAATTGCGTGCGGGACCTGATCTAGTAGACATGCTCAGAGGCTGCCTAGATCTACATAAAACAGGTGGGGGGCAGGCCCTCCCCTAGAACCTTTAGCCCAGTGATTCTGACATTCACCCAGGGTGTGGAAGATTCTGGTTCAGTTCCCCACTCTGCCTGATGAGAAGGAATTTTGCTACCTCTCAGGCGAGTACTTTAACCCCACTGGGCTACAGAGTCGTTCTAACTTTATTTCTAGCCCAATTAATATTTAATTAAAATGGAACAACTTCAACAGGCGAGACAGAGCATGACCCACAATAGAACATTGCATAGTTTGGTGGTTAAAAGCACTCACCTGGAGATTGCAGATCCCTGTTCAAATCCCTCAGCAGCCAGAGGAGGGACTTGAATGCGTGGTCTCCCACCTCTTGTGTTATAAGGGAGGTCTGCCTTCTCCCTTGCACTCTGAAGGCTGTTTTGTGTAGATCTAGGTGGCCTCTAAGCACACCTACCAGATCTGGCCCCCCAGGAGATTTCAGCACTCTGCCACCTACCGTCCCTCGGGTTGTGAATCACACTGAGGCTTAGGCAGGACAGAGGTGTCTGGGTACCTAGGGTGATGCACATGCCCAGAGGCAGAAACATAGGCACCAAGGGAGCTCTTCCTGCAAAAACGAAGGTGCTGAATGAGGTTAGCTGCCTACAGGATTAGGCGGCAGCTGAATGGGAGTTCTGCGGCTCACAGTGGTGCCTAAAAACAAGACTTAGGCAACTCAGTCGGGAGGTTAGGTGGACCTACTGCTTTTAATGTAAATTTTCAAAAGGTGTTGGAACAATGGAGAAGTTCCATAGGACTGGAAGAAAGCTAATGTGCTTCAAAGGGGTAAATGGGATGACTTGGGTAATTATGGGACCATCAGCCTGACATCGATCCCAAGCAAAACAACAGAACAGCTGATATGAGACTTAAAGAATTAAAGGAGAGTAATACAGTTAATGTCAATCAACATAGGTATATGGTAAATGGATCTTGTTAAACTAGATTTTTTTTTTAAATGAGATTACAAGTTAGGTTGATGAAGGTAATAGCACTGATGTAATAGATTTTCTGTAAGGCATTTGACTCGATACTGCAAGACATTTTTATTAAAGAAACTAGATTGATACAAATCAACATGGCACACACTTAAATGGATTAAAAACTAGCTAACTGACAGATCACAAAATGTAATTGTAAAGAGGGAATCCTCATTGAGTGGGTGTATCTCTAGAGAGGTCCCACAGGGATAGCTCTGTGTGCGTGTCGTGCGGGGGGTGCTAGGCGGGCCCAGGGGGGTTAGGGTGCAGGGGGCCAGGCTGGCCGGGGGCTTAGCGGGGGGCCTGGCACCGGCAGCAGGGGTCGGGCCTGCACTCACTGGCAGGAAGCGGCAGCAGTGACCCCAGCCCACCTCGACGGCTCCTAGCATCGCTCGGGGGAGGGGGCGGAAGCTGGAAAGAGGCGGGGCAGGGGCAGGAAGAGGCAGGGTGGGGATTTGGGGGAAGGGGTGGAGTTGGAGCAGGGCCTGGGGCGGAGGTTGTCCCGGGCCCCGCACCCCCCCCAAGGGACGGCCCTGCTTATGTCACTCAAGGGGGTGGCTTATTCACACCCCTGAGCAACTTAACTTATACCGACATAAGTGGTAGTGTAGCTATAGCCATAGCTAATGAAGAACACCCTGTAGCTCGAAAGTTTGTCTCTCTCACCAACAGCAGTTGGTCCAATAAAAGCTATTACTTCACCCACCTTGTCTCCCTACTTCCCTAACTAGGCAGAGCTGGTTAAATCTGCCAACCTTAGCCTTCCTGACAACTTCACTTCCTTGGAGAGACAAAGGGCAACCCCCCCTAGGGCCCCTTCATGGTCCCCCTGCAGCCCCATAACCTTTTCCTCCTGCTCTAGTCCCTGGGGCAAATCCTGACAGGACCTGAGGGCACAGGCTTCGTTTCGGTTAAGGCAGCTCAGATGCCTGCTGCAGGCACATTCACAAGGCAGCAGGTTCCCAGGGCCTGTGAGATCAGAGAGTCACTTTCCTGGCCGGCCCCAGCGCTTTCCCCCGGGTCTCTCCCCTCACCTGCAGGCTCCGGCTCAGGGGCTGGTGTCGGCAGAGCCCGGGGCTGGTTCCAGCCCCCGCAGAAAGTCCCCGCGGCTGGGCACAGAGCGGGTTAGTGCAGGTCTCTCCCCGCACGGAGCCGCGTTACTATAATTCTCATTTACGTTTTGCAGCGCCGAAGCCGTTCGAAGCCCTGAACTCTCCCCCTTCCACCCCGGATACAGCCGCGCTCGGCTGATCCAGCCCCTTCCTGTGTCCCGGCTGCCATCCGGGCTGCAGCCCGCGCTAGGAGACTCGGGCCACGTTCCCCGCCCGCGGGCAGCGGGTGTCATTAGCCGGGGCCACCAGGGGGCTGCGCTCGCTGCCTCTCGCTCTGCTCGGGGTCGGAGCTTCCTGGGTCAGACGCTGCTGCTGCCGCCTCCATTGTCTGGGACGTGGGAGCGGGACCGAGCAGTGGGCGGCTGCAGCAGGGTCTCTCCCCGCCCCAGCTCCGGAGCCGGAGCCGGAGCCTGCAGGGGATGCAGAGACCCGAGGGACCGCGCTGGGGCCGGGAGGGGAAACAGCGCTGGGAGATCTCGGGGGTCCTGGAGAAAAGCTCCAGCCAGGGCACAGGGTGGGAGCTGGGTCCCCGCTGTCTGTCACCCTCGGGAGAGGAGTGCCTGGAAAATAACGGTGGGTGTAGAACTGTGGGTGTAAATTCAAAGGCTGAATCTGGCTCAAGCGAGTAATAAAGTGACCAAGTGTTTTCCCAGCCTGGCAGAGTCTAGATCCTCTGTCTGCAGGGAAAGGGGGGGGGGAGATCGGGGTGTGAAATGAACCAGAGCCACTTCTGAGACCTCCCCAATTGCCCATCTCGCCCTGACAGGCTGCAGAATAACGTCCGTGTTTTGATCCAGATCGTCCCATCCTCCCAGGGGACAGGGCAGGGAAATGGCTGAAGTGGAACAAGCTCAGGTAGGAGATGGTGGGTTTGGTCTGGAGTGAATTTGCGGGGGGACAGGGAAAGCAGAAGGGGAGGAGAAGAGGAAATGAAATCTCTCTGCTGGGTTCTGTGAATGTGGGGCCTGAAATTCAGTGACATTCCCAGCAGGGGTTGGGGGATATTCCCCCGTGTGAGGTCACAAAACCCTGGATGTGCCAATATCAGAGGCCCACTGCCCTTGCACAGCAGCCATGAGCTCTCTGAAAAGTCAGGGGATGGGCTTGAATAAGAACATAAGAACGGCCACTTGCCCCATCTCCTATATTCACCTCTTTTTCCCTTCACAGTCTCATACCTCTCACAGCTGCTATATCCCCACATGCCCCTGCACACCCAAAGTCCCCTCACACTCCTTCCTGCACCTCTTCCCTCTCCTTCCTACACCACACTTTCCCCTGAAGCCTCCTAAAGCTCCCCCTGCACCCCAATTCCCCTCCACTCCATCTTCCCTGCCAAGCCCACACATCTTCCTGAACACCCTTAATGTCAGTCTGCCCCTCACAAATCACCCTGCACCCCGCTCGGCCTCCCTCTAGCTCTCAACACTTACCGTGTATCCACCTCACCCCACTCCCCACATTACATAGCACCCTCCCACTGTCTACCCCACACCCACACTTTACCCTTCACCCACTCCATCTCTCATGCCTTCCCCACTCATTCCCTTCACCACCACCACTCTGCCACTGACTCCCCACATTCCCTTTTCTATTCAGTTTTCTATCCAAACTCCCAAGCACAGAGCAGCAGCCGTATTCCCTGCGGAGAGCATGGCTTCTGTTTCAAAGAAAACCATGGGAGGTGGTGGCCCTCTTTATTAGGGGAAGCCTCACTTCTACATGCCAAAAGTGTAGGGAAATGGTGACCAGTTTGATTTCAGACCCCCTGAAAGTGATGGAAGATGGCAGCCATGTCGAACAGGGGACAGTGCAAGTACTGTCAACCTGTGGAACTCCTTGCCAGAGGATATTGTGGAGGCCAAGAGTATGACAGGGTTCAAAAAAGAACTAGATAAATTCATGAAGGATAGGTCCATCAATGACTGTTAGCCAGGATAGGCAGGAATGGTGTCCCTAGCCTCTGCCAGAAGTTGGGAATGAGCGACAGGGAATGAATCACTTTACGATTATCTGTTCTGTTCATTCCCTCTGAAGCACCTGGCATTGGCCACTGTTGAAGACAGGATACTGGGCTAGATGAACCTTTGGTCTGACGCAGTATGGCTGTTCTTAAGTGCAGTCACTGTCTATTTCACTCTATTCCTGGGTCCTGGCTCAAGGGCCCTCTCATCCGCAGCCACTCTCTGGCCAACCCCATACCTCGCTATTTTTCCCCTGAGCCTTGCCACCCTCTCTGGTTCTCCCCTTTCACTCGGTTTGCCAAGCCAAGCTCCCTCCTCCCAGGGAGTGACTGCAGCCTTCCTTTCTGCTGCCCCTGTCTGTAGCCAGCTTCCTGGCTTATATAGGCCCCGCCTGCACCTGCATAGGCAAGCCTCTCTCTAATTAGTTGCCTCTAGCCTAAAGCTCCCCTGTTTGCAGTCTAATTAGCTGATTGGGCCCAACTAACCCAAATTCAGCTCTTGCAGGGCCAGTGTGGGGAGCACCCCCCATCACACTGCCTGTGACTGAGCTGGGGGCATTGTGTCTGGGGCAACAGGTCCTGAGTGGGGGACTCTGGCTGTTTCAGGGGCCAGTGACCTTCGAGGAGGTGGCTGTGTATTTCACAGAGGAGGAGTGGGCTCTGCTGGACCTATGTCAGAGAAACCTCTACATGGATGTGATGCAGGAGAATTATGAGAACGTGACCTCGCTGGGTAAGGATTCCTGTCCCCTTGGGTATTAGAACCAGGGGGATCTCTGATGAACCAAAATTGGCTTCTACTCAGGGTTCTTTCCTAGTCACCTAGATTTCAGGGGGATCAGCCCCATAGTCCCCAGAACTTTTGAGAGACAGTCTGTCACCTCCATACCCCTTCCAGAGAAGAGGCAATTCGGAGACAGAGTGCAGATATTAATCCATCTCCATCAAAGGGAGAGGGTGGGTGATGTGTTCCTCTTGTCTTTTTAAACATGGGCTCATTCTCACATACTGGGATTTTGTGTGTCCTGCTCTTCCCAGGACTGGCTCTGTGCCTGGAAAGGGCTCTGGTCTCAGCAGGCTTACAAAGGGGTAAGAGGTTGGATGAAATCTTGTTCTATGCCAGATTCTTAAAATCCCCCAGTGTGGAGATCCTTGAATCGCCTGCAGAGGAAACGGCACATCTCCCAGGAACCAGCCGATCTGCTCGAATGGTCTCCAGGAACATTTCCCCATCTGTTGGTTTATTCAAGGGCACCCTCCCACCCAGCACAGCACATCTGGAAACATCTGTGTCTCTGAGTAACTGTAAGACCCTGGTTTCACCTCTTTTCTTTCCCTGGTGCAGGATTTCCCATTCCCCAACTTGAGGTGATCTCCCAGCTGGAACAAGGGGAAGAACTGTGGGTCACAGAGCTACAGGGCTGTGTGGAAAGGGAGATCCCGAGAAACCTCAGCCCAGGTGAGGAATTAGTTATATGGATTCACAATCCACTCATTATTGGCACAAACAGCTGGGATTCCCGCAAAGGGCCTACAAGTTTCTTGCTTTTTGCCTCACTTCACCTGGGTCAGGATTGTCCCCTGCACGTACTGTGTCCTCACGGCAGACATCACTCATGGCTCCTGTCTTTCCTATCTCCCCAAGAGATATTTCTGTTTGTTCCACCCCTTAGCCATTCCCCTTCCTGAGCTTCCCTTTCTCCTCGACACAGGGAAGGACTCATGTCTGGATTCTCTCTCTGTCCTAGCAGGTGATGGGTTGGTGGGTGAGAATGAGGAGAAGAATCCTGAACAGGAAGATCCTGAGCAAGTAGAACCACAGGGGACTGTACTGGGAAGATCTGAAGACGATGTTTCCCAGAGACTGGAGCAGGGGAATACCTGTGAGGGTCAACCCAGACCAGAGAGGCTGCAGGGAGACCACCAAGGGGAGAGACAGAGTAAATCCACTCTCCAAGATGGAAGTTTGAATAACGTGAATGAAACTATGATCCACCTGAGGATCTGCACTGAAGAGAAACCGTATGAAGATGCTGGATGCAGGAAAAATTTCAGTGGGAGTCCAAACCTGTTTGTACATCAAAGAATCCATAATGGAGAGAAAATCTATAAATGCCTCGAGTGTGGGAAAAGCTTCAGTCGTAGCTCAAACCTCATTGCACATCAGCGAGTCCATACAGGAGAGAGACCCTATAAATGCCCAGAATGTGGGAAAAGCTTCAGCCGCGGCTCAAACCTCATTGCGCATCAGAGCATCCATACGGGAGAGAGACCCTATAAATGCCCTGACTGTGGGAAAAGCTTCAGCCGCAGCTCAAACCTCATTGTACATCAGAGTGTCCATACGGGAGAGAGACCCTATAAATGCCCCGAGTGTGGGAAAAGCTTCAGTTGTAGCTCACATCTCATTGTACATCAGAGAGTCCATACGGGAGAGAGACCCTATAAATGCCTCGAATGTGGGACAAGCTTCAGTTGTAGCTCACATCTCATTGCACATGAGAGAGTCCATACTGGGGAGAGACCCTATAAATGCCTTGAATGTGGGAAAAGCTTCAGTTGTAGCTCACACCTCATTGCACATCTGAATGTCCATACAGGACAGAGACCCTATAGATGCCTCAACTGTGGGAAAAGCTTCAGTGGTAGCTCAAACCTCATTGCACATCAGAGAGTCCATACTGGAGAGAGACCCTATAAATGCCCCGAGTGTGGGAAAAGCTTCAGTCGTAGCTCACATCTCATTACACATCAGAAAGTGCACATGGGAGAGAGACCCTATAGTTGCCTTGACTGTTGGTAAAGCTTCAGTTATAGCTCAGTCCCTATTAAACATCAGAGAACTGACACTCTAGGGAGACCCTATAAGTGTTCTGTCTGTAGGAAAAGCTACAAGGCAAAGGTTGCTCTAATATCCCACAGGATAGAAAGTGGTGGGAGCTCTCCCTGGGGGCAAATGGTTCTGTGTCCTCCTGCTGCAAAGTGTAAGGGTACGTCTACACTTACCTCCGGGTCCGACGGCAGGCAATCGATGTTCTGGGATCGATTTATCGCGTCTTGTCTAGACGCGATAAATCGATCCCGGATCGATCCCGGAAGTGCTCGCCGTCGACGCCGGTACTCCAGCTCGGCGAGAGGAGTACGCGGCATCGACGGGGGAGCCTGCCTGCCGCGTCTGGACCCGCGGTAAGTTCGGACTAAGGTACTTCGAATTCAGCTACGTTATTAACGTAGCTGAATTTGCGTACCTTAGTCCGAAGTGGGGGGGTAGTGTGGACCAGGCCTAAATGTGAAGGGTCTGGATAGGAGTAGAAGGCAAGTGGATGATTTGGATTTCAGTGGAGGATGGTTGGTGTTGGCCAGGGAGGAAGGAACTCTTGGTACTGAGGAGCTGGTCATTTTATAGTCGGGGGGAGCAGGTGATGGGATGAATTGGGTGACGATTCTGTGGGTTCCACACACACTTTAGAGTACAGAGAAGAGTTACAGTTTGTGTCAGGCTCATCTCTGCCTCTCGGGACGGAGGTAGGGGGATGTTATTCAGGGAAGCAGTGAAGGGGGCCTGTGGGTCTGTAGTTATAAGGCAGTGAGAGCTGCTGGTCTGAAGTGACAGGATTTCAGAGCAGTGCTCAGTGTACTGGCTATCTCTGCAGACAGTGAGGTGGGCTGGAGCCAGATGAGGAGGTGAGACCTTTGGGATATTGCACTGTTGCTGTGTGGGCAGTATGGTGTAAGCAGGGGATTAGGAATCAGGACTCCTGGCTTCTGTTCTCCACTCGGGGTGGGGCGTAGGATCTAATTACTCCTTGGGGAATTCTGCACCAAAAAAATAAAAATTATATGCCAAAAAAATTAAAATTCTGTGGGCAATATTTTAAAATTGTGCAAATTTTATTGGTCCAAATAACACTACATAATCACGCCAGTTTCAATTATTTTAGTAATTTATTTCAAAATACCTGTCAGCAAGTATGTCTGTAGCAATACAGACATACACAAAAATTCCCCCAGGAGTAGAGAGTTAAAGAAACCGCTATGATAACCCAATTTCTGTTTCTCTGCCCCCTCCATCCCCCAGAACCCAGTCGGGGGCCAGACACCCACAACCCCTTCTCTCCAGAGCCCAGATGTGCCCCCCCCAGCCAATACACCTGACCCCCCTACCTCTCAAGAACCCAGCTGCAGGGTCCCCCCGGCCCATATACCCACATCCCTTCCCCCCCCCCCAGAGCCCAGGGATAAGCCTGTTGCTGGGTCCCAGGCTTGTGTGGAGTTTCCTGCACTCTACCGCCGCCTTCCCTCAGGGCGTGCTGGGAATTTCAGCTGCCAAGAACCCTCCAGCTCCCTCCTCCCCCCACCCAGCAGTGTTGTCTATGTGTGAGCTCTGCTCTACTGGGTCCAGCAGCCCCTAGTGGTGGCCAGTAGCTCTGCAGCCCATTTCTGTGGGGGAAAGGAAATTCTGCGTGCACATTAATTTCTGCAGAATTCTGCATTGCGCAATGGCACAGAATTCCCCCAGGAGTAAGTCTAATGGGTTAGAATAGGAAGGACAGCTATGAATCTACAGTCCTGCATTCCATTCCCAGCTCTGCTAATGGTTACATTTGTGACCTACCAGCAGCCCTTCTCCTTTCCTGGCTTTCCCTGGTGGGAGACTGTTTTAGTGAGCCAAAGGGAAAGTTTTAGCAGGATTCCTTTGTCCCTGTCTGCAGGCAGAGGCTCTGTTCACTTTGTCACACGCTGGGGTTATTCCTGAAGGAACTGCCCTGGGAGGATTTTTCTCCATTTTCTGGATGGTCTCGTGTTTCTGGAAATGTGGGTTTCGGGAAAGTCTTTTTCTTGTTGACATTTTTACTTGTGTTGGTTTCTGCTTTTCCAAAGAAATGCTAATAAAATGTTTGCTGCAATTCTCCCATCACCCTGGGTGTCCCACAAGTTTCCTGTGGTCTTGAGCTCTAGTGATGGTGGGCCAGGTGTCCCAAACTGGGTCAGTTCCTCCCTTATTCACTGCCCCTCAGCAGGAATTGCTCGTTCCCCCAGATCCAGCCCTTTTGCTCATGTCTCTGTGCATCCGGTTTTAAAAGGGGATCTGGGCTCCTCCACGTCTTTGTTCTTGTGGCTCTGAGTGACTCTGGGTTCAGTATCTGTCTCTTCCCTTCCCCTGTCTGGCAGGTTTAATCAGTGCAGGGGATAAACCACCTCAGAGTCCAGGAGCCCTGGCTGGGCTTGAGCCCCAGAGGTTGCTCAGGAGGACTGGAGCAGCTGGTCACTGGGAGGCTGAATACATGAACATTTCCAAATGGAGAGCAGCCCATCTCCTCTCTGGCAGCATCTCCAGTGTCTCTTCCCTCTTTCTGCTCCATGCCTAGCTCAGTGCGGGATCCAGTGACTCCCAGGCAGAATTGTGACATTTCCCCATGAACACAGAACAGCTCCAGGCTCTCAGATGTCCTCCATCCCAGGCCATTGCTTCCCATCAAATGCCTGCTCCCAGGTTCCTGGTGGTTTCTCTGATGCTCTTGCTCCCTCTGTGGTAACTGTTGTGATAACTGGACCTACAAATTTACTGTTATTGTCAGGGGCGCCATTTCAGATTGGGGACGGGGAGGGGAGAGGAACTTTAACCATGATTCCAGGAGCTACTTAAGCACCTGAAAACGCTATTTCTTTTGGCAGATGATATTTGCATTTAGAAATTACCTGACAGGAGCACTGTATCTGATTCCTATATAAAGAAAAAAAAACTATATATACGAACACCAGTTAAAGCCATATTTTAATTTTATATGTAAATTTAGAACAATCAGGAGATAATGCAGTAAAATATTCCCAATCCCAAGCCTTGAAGTATCATAAGAACAGCCATACTGGGTGAGACCAAAGGTCCATCTAGCTCAGTATCCTGTCTTCTGCCAGTGGCCAGGGCCAGGTGCTTCAGAGAGAATAACAGCACAGGCAATCTTCAAGTGATCCATCCCCTGTTGTCCACTCCCAGCTTCTGGCAAACAGGCTGGGGACACCAACCCTGCCCATCCTGGCTAATAACAATTGATGGACCTATCCTCCATGAACTTATCTAGGTCTTTTTTGAACCCTATTATAGTTTTTGGCCTTCACAATATCTCCTGGCAACTAGTCCCACAAGCTGACTGTGCTTTGTGTGAAGAAATACTTCCTTTTGTTTGTTTTAAACCTGCTGCCTATTAATTTCATTTGATGATTGCTAGTTCTTGTGTTATGAGAAGGAATAAATAAGATTTCCTTATTTACTTTCTCCACACCAGTGAACATTTTATAGATCTCTCTCATATCCCTCCTTACTCATCTTTTTCCAAGCTGAACAGTCCCAGTCTTTTTAATCTCTCCTCATACAGAAGCCATTCCATGCCCCTAATCAATTTTGTTGCCCTTTGCTGTACCTTTTCCAATTCCAATACATCTTTTTTGAGATGGGGCGACCAGATCTGCACACAATATTCAAGATGTGGGCGTATCATGGATTTATATAGAGGCATTATGATATTATCTGTCTTGTTATCTATCCCTTTCCTAATGGTTCCTAACAATCTGTTAGCTTTTTTGACTGGTGCTATGCACTGAGCAGATGTTTTCAGAGACCTATCCATAATGACTCCAAAATCTCTTTCCTGAGTAGTAACAGCTAATTTGGACCCCATCATTTTGTTTGTATAGGTGGGATTATGTTTTCCAATGTGTGTTACTTTTCATTTACTTTCCTCTATCAGTTTTGGAGCCTTAATACAAGAACTAATAACTTTTATGGGTAAATAGAATTCATGCAGAATATTTGCTCAATATCATTGTCCTTACAACATCACACCAATCACCCTCAAACACCCACATACTTTTTAATTTTAATTATATTACCATTTGGAGAATTATACTCAAGCAAATATATGCAGTCTTAATTTGTATCTCATTTCTCATCAAAAAGTTATGAACTCTAAAGTAGTTGAGTTTCCCCTCAAACATGCTTCTAAAACATGGAATAACTAACAAAATAGAGAAGAAATTCATTTTGGCACTAGCTTAAAAAAAAAGGAAAAGTCAAAAAGCTTTTAAAGTGATAATTGGAAAGAAAAATATTTCAATAGATTGGCCAACATGAGTTTCCTATCAGCTGTAATACATCTGAAGGTGTATTTCCAGTAGATAAAATATTATCACCTTTTTCTAGTGGCAATGTGTTTACTTTTCCAATTATGTTACTCAATAATTAGAAATAAAGTCTTAACATTGTAATCTATGTATACAATGCATTTGATATTTCTCCAGCACAAATGAAAACACACTCCAGTTCAAGGGACTAAAGGTGTAAGGACTCAAAACATAAAAATGAATTTAAAAATTGATCTTGCATTTAATGAGCTAAAAGCCTGTTTTAACCTCTGGAAAATGTTCGGTTTTATAAAGTAATATAGAAATCCTGAGTATCTACAGTGACCCAACTGGATGATTCTTAACTGTGCCTAATGAAAATATAATATGACACTACATGTCTTAGATGATATTAAGGAAAAAAAATGTCCCAGGGGTATAATGACTAATTCAAGAAAGAAAATATTTTATTTGCTGAGTGAGAAGCAGAGGTATGGCCAATAACTTCTTCTGATTTCCATGAGGAGCAACTGAAATGTCTAAGGGAAGCACTGACTGTTACACTGGAAATAAAACTGAGCAGTTTTGTGGGGGAGACTTACGGAGAAGGAAACCCCCCTCCCCTTAATGGTGCTCCTGTGGTTTATGCAGAGAGTCACTTTCCTGCCTGGCCCCAGCCCTTTCCCCCGGGTCTCTCCCCTCACCTGCAGGCTCCGGCTCAGGAGCTGGTGTCGGCAGAGCCCGGGGCTGCCCCAGGGGCTGGTTCCAGCCCCCGGAGAAAGGTTCCACCTGGGCTGGGCACAGAAGGAGCATTAATGAAGGTCTGTCCCTGAAACAGCTCCCCTGGGGGGAGCTGCAGCTCCTTAGCTGGGGGGAGCCCAGATCCCAATGGAGGACACAGCAGTGTCTGACCCAAGAAACTCAACCCCCAGTATCCTGAGCACTAGCAGCCTCCTCTGCCTTAGCAATAATTAACAAAGAGCCCTAGTAACTAGGGTGACCAGATAGCAACTGTGAAAAAACAGGACAGGGGGTGGGGAGTAGTAGGCGCCTATATAAGAAAAACGGGACTGTCCTTTTAAAAACAGGACATCTGGTCACCCTACTAGTGACAGCAATGAATGAGTTGGTATGGCAACACCCATTTGTTCATGTTCTCTGTGTATATATATCTTCCTACTGTATTTTCCACTTCATGCATCCGATGAAGTGGGTTTTAGCCCACAAAAGCTTATGCTTAAATAAATTTGTTAGTCTCTAAGGTGCCACAAGTACTCCTCGTTCTTTTTGCTGATACAGACTAACAGGGCTACCACTCTGAAACCTGAATCTCAACTGTGTTAAGAGCTGCACAGCAGCATCTCTATCGCCACTAGAGGGTGCTGGCTAGTGCCAATGAATGGGCTCCCCTCGCCCTGATCAGCATAGCATCGGCTCAGCTTTAGTGCTGCTGCTGCTTTTGTGATGTATGAATTTATGTCTACACTACAGGATTAATCCGAATTTATATAATTCGAATTTGGGAAACAGATTGTATAAATTCGATTGTATGCGGCCACACTAAGCACATTAATTCGGCGGTGTGCGTCCATGTACCGGGGCTAGCGTCGATTTCTGGAGCGTTGCACTGTGGGTAGCTATCCCATAGCTATCCCATAGTTCCCGCAGTCTCCCCCGCCCATTGGAATTCTGGGTTGAGATCCCAGTGCCTGATGGGACAAAAAACATTGTCGCAGGTGGTTCTGGGTACAGCCTCACCCCTCCCTCCCTCCCTCCATGAAAGCAACGGACGGCAGACAACCATTTCGTGCCTTTTTTCCTGGGTGAACACTGCAGACTCCATACCACGGCAAGCATGGAGCCCACTCAGCTCAAGACAGCAGTCATGAACATTGTAAACACCTCGCGCATTCTCGTGGAGTTTATGCTGAGCCAGGACCAGAAAAACGAGGCGAGGAGGCGGCGGCGGCGGCAGCGCAGCGACAAGCGTGATGGGGACATGGACATGGACATGGACACAGAATTCTCTCAAACCGCGGGCCTCGGTGCTTTGGAGATCATGTTGTTAATGGGGCAGGGTCTATCCATGGAACGCCGATTCTGGGCAAGGGAAACAAGCACAGACTGGTGGGACCGCATAGTGTTGCAGGTGTGGGATGATTCCCAGTGGCTGCGGAACTTTCGCATGCGTAAGGGCACTTTCATGGAACTTTGTGACTTGCTGTCCCCTGCCCTGAAATGCCAGAATACCAAGATGAGAGCAGCCCTCACAGTTGAGAAGCGAGTGGCGATAGCCCTGTGGAAGCTTGCAACGCCAGACAGCTACCGGTCAGTCGGGAATCAATTTGGAGTGGGCAAATCTATTGTGGGGGCTGCTGTGATGCAAGTAGCCAAAGCAATCACTCAGGTGCTGCTACGAAAGGTAGTGACTCTGGGAAATGTGCAGGTCATAGTGGATGGCTTTGCTGCAATGGGATTCCCTAACTGTGGTGGGGCGATAGATGGAACCCATATCCCTATCTTGGCACCGGAGCACCAGGTACCCAGTACATAAACTGCAAGGGGTACTTTTCAATGGTGCTGCAAGCACTTGTGGCTCACAAGGGACGTTTCACCAACATCAACGTGGGCTGGCCGGGAAGGGTTCATGATGCTCGCGTCTTCAGGAACACTACTCTGTTTAAAGGGCTGCAGCAAGGGACTTACTTCCCGGACCAGAAAATAACCGTTGGGGATGTTGAAATGCCAATAGTTATTCTTGGGGACCCAGCCTACCCCTTAATGCCATGGCTCATGAAGCCATACACAGGCAGCCTGGACAGGAGTCAGGAGCTGTTTAACTACAGGCTGAGCAAGTGCAGAATGCTTGTAGAATGTGCATTTGGCCGTTTAAAAGGTCGCTGGCGATCGTTACTGACTCGCTCAGACCTCAGCCAAAGAAATCTCCCCATTGTTATTTCTGCTTGCTGTGTGCTCCACAATCTCTGTGAAAGTAAGGGGGAGATCTTTATGGCAGGGTGGGAGGCTGAGGCAAATCGCCTGGCTGCTGATTACGCGCAGCCAGACACCAGGGCGATTAGAAGAGCACACCAGGAAGCGCTGTGCATCAGAGAAGCTTTGAAAACCAGTTTCATGACTGGCCAGGCTATAGTGTGAAATATCTGTTTGTTTCTCCTTCATGAAAACCCGCCCCCTTTATTGACCCATTCTCTGTAAGGAACCCACCCTCCCCCTTCCCCCAGCTTGCTTTCAAACCAAATAAAGTCACTATCGTTTAAAAATCATTTATTCTTTATTCATAGATTATAAAAAGAGGGAGGGAACCCAGTTGGGGTTTGGGAGGAGGATCGGCGGGAAGGAAAAGGCCACTAAAAAAAGGTTAAAAAAATGACAGCCTTTTGCTTGGGCTGTCCACTGGGGTGGAATGGGAAGGTGTACGGAGCCTCCTCCCCCCCGCGTTCTTACATGTCTGGGTGAGGAGGCTATGGAACATGGTGAGTGGGGAGGGGGGTTATACAGGGGCTGTAGCGGCACTCTGTTATCCTGCTGCCGTTCCTGAAGCTCCACCAGACGCCGGAGCATGTCTGTTTGCTCATGCAGCAGCCCCAGCGTTGCATCCTGCCTCCTCTGATCTTCCTGCCACCACCTCTCATCTCGAGCGTCTCTCCTCTCCTCACGTTGGTCCCTCCTGTCCTCACGTTGGTCCCTCATGTCCTCACGTTGGTCCCTCCTGTCCTCACGTTCACTGGCTTCTTTCCTATACTTTGAAACCGTGTCCTTCCACTCATTCAGATGAGCTCTGTCACTGCGGGTGGATTCCATGATTTCTGCGAACATATCGTCTCGCGTCTTCTTTTTCCGACGCCTTATCTGTGATAGCCTTTGGGACGGAGGAGGGAGGCTTGAAGAATTTGCAGCTGCTGGAGGGAGGGAAAAAAGGAGAGAATTTTTTAAAAAGATACATTTTGCAGAACAATGCTTATACTCTTTCACAGTGACCAACACTATTCACATTACATAGCACATGTAATTTCTGTGCAAGGTCGCATTTTGCCTCTTAATATTGAGTGCCTGTGGCTTTGCTGCTAGAGATCACAGACACAGGTCCGGGCAACAGAATTCGGCTTGCATGCGGCCATGGTAAGCCATTGTCTTTCGGCTTCTGCGCCCTCCTTTCCCACATACCAAGCAAAGCCCGTTGAGTGCTGCGGTTTTCCTCTTAACCTTCAGAAGCAGAAAACAAACTAACCCCCCTCCCATCCAATTCTCTGGATGATCGCTTTATCCCTCCCCCCACCGCGTGGCTGGTATCAGGGAAGATCCCTGCTAGCCAAACGCGAAAAGCTCTGGGCCAATCCCCCCCCACCCTGCGCTTGGCTAACTGCAGGGAAGGATTTCTTTTCAGCCACAGGCAAACAGCCCAGTAGGAACGGCCACCTCTGTCCCCTTAATTAAATTCCCATATTTCAACCAGGTTACCATGAGCGATATCACTCTCCTGAGGATTACACAGCAAGATAAAGAACGGATGTTGCTTGAATGCCAGCAAACACCGGGACCATACGCTGCCAGGCTTTGTCATGCAATGATACCAGATTACTTGCTGCAAGCATGGCGCGGTCAAGTGTCCTACCATGGAGGACGGAATAAGGCTGCACTGCCCAGAAACCTTGTGGCAAGGCTTTTGGAGTACCTCCAGGAGAGCTTCATGGAGATGTCCCTGGAGGATTTCCGCTCCATCCCCAGACACGTTAACAGACTTTTCCAGTAGCTGTACTGGCTGCGAATGCATCCCAAGTCCTCAGGGCAAAGTAATCATTAAAAAACGCTTGCTTTTAAAACAAGTTTTATATTTTAAAAGGTAAACTCTCCTGAGGTCCCTTCCATGGGGTCGTGGTCTTGGATACTGGGTTGGGAGGGTTGGGAGGGTACTTCAGTCAGGCTGAGAAAAAGATCCTGGCTGTTGGGGAGAACGGAGTGCTGGGTGCTCTCTGCAAGCTCGTCCTCCTCCTCCTCCTCTTCTCCGTCCGCAGAATCCTCAGGTGTAGCTGATGAGATTATCCCCGCCTCGGAATCCACGGTCAGAGGTGGGGTAGTGGTGGCGGCCCCCCCTAGAACTGCATGCAGCTCGGCGTAGAAGCGGCATGTCCGCGGCTCTGACCCGGAGCGACCGTTTGCCTCCTTTGTTTTTTGATAGGCTTGTCTGAGCTCCTTGACTTTCACGCGGCACTGAACTGAGTCCCTATTGTGACCTCTCTCCATCATGCCCTTGGAGATTTTTTCAAAAGTTTTGGCATTTCATCTTTTCGAATGAAGTTCTGCTAGCACTGAATCCTCTCCCCATATAGCAATCAGATCCAGTACCTCCCGTACGGTCCATGCTGGTGCTCTTTTTCGATTATTGGCCTGCATGGTTACCTGTGCTGATGAGCTATCTCTGGTCACCTGTGCTCTCCACGCTGGGCAAACAGGAAATGAAATTCAAAGGTTCGCGGGGCTTTTCCTGTCTACCTGGCCAGTGCATCCGAGTTCAGATTGCTATCCAGAGCGGTCACAATGGTGCACTGTGGGATAGCTCCCGGAGGCCAATACCATCGAATTGCGGCCACACTAACCCTAATTCGAAATGACAAAATCGATTTTGGCGCTACTCCGCTCGTCAGGGTGGAGTACAGAAATCGATTTTAAGAGCCCTTTATTTCAAAATAAATGGCTTCGTTGTGTGGACAGGTGCAGGGTTAATTCGATTTAACGCTGCTAAATCCGAATTAAAGTCATAGTGTAGACCAGGCCCCAGGCTGAGCCAGAGTCTGCAGGTGAGGGGAGAGACCCGGGGGAAAGGGCTGAGGCTGGGCTGGAAAGTGACTCTGCACCAACGGCCCCTCGTCTCCAGGGGTGTTGGAATAATTTGTATAGTGGGGGTGCTGAAAGCCATTGAACCAAACTGTAAACCTTGTATATAATGGAAACCACTTCAAGCCAGGGGGTGTGGCAGCACCCCCCAGCTCCAGCACCTATGTTCCTTGCCCCATCTCTGCTCCTGGATGCGAGTCCCAGAGCTGCTGCCCTCACTGATTTCCCCAGGTAGGGTGACCAGATCACCCAGGTCAAATATCGGGACGCGGGGGGCGTGGCGGGGGGGGGGCAGAGCAAACCCCCCCCCCTTCCTCCACAAGCGCTGGAGGGAGGCCTGGGTGAGTGAGAGTCCGGCCTGGCCCCGAGTGCAGGCAGGACTCAGTTGGGCGGTAGGGAGAGTAGGGGAGCGGCCCGCAGGGCCAGGCAGCGGCTGTTCTCCCCCCCTGAGCAGCGGGACTCAGGAGCAGCCGCGGGGGGAGGAAGCAGCCGATGGGCAAGCTCAGCGGCTGCGGCTCGGGTCCTGCAGGGGAACGAACGGGGCTGGGCTGCCGATGCCTCCGTCCCGGGGCCGCCGCGGGATTGCACCACCTGGGCAGCAGCCCAGACGCGACTGGCCAGGGGCTGGGCGCAGCGTGCGCGCTGCTGGGTCCCCGCTGCAGGCCCAGGCTGGGGGATTCGGGCCCGGGCGCCAGAGCCGCATCCGCCAAGTGCCATGGCCGCTTTCTCCCCCCGCGGCAGTGGGAGCTGCAGCAGCGGCTGTTCCCGAGTGCCGCTGCCCGGGGGGAGAACAGCCGCCGCCTGGCCCCATGGGCCGCCCCCCTACTCTCCCTACCGCCCGACTGAGTCCTGCCTGCGCTCACTCACCCTGGCCCCACGCTTTCCCTGCGTCTCCCGGGCCTCCCTCCAGCGCTTGTGGAGGGAGGAGGAATGGCAAGCCTGGGGAAGAGGCGGGGATTCGGGGAGGGAGCCAATGGGGGAAGGAGGAGGCGGAGTCGGGGCGGGGGGGCACGAGCACTTCCGGGCTTCGGAGTATTTGCTTGTTTGTCCAGTGTCCCGACCTAACATTGGTCAGGACGCGGGACAAACAAGGAAATATTGGGACAGTCCCGATAAAATCGGGACGTCTGGTCACCCTACCCCCAGGCTCTGCTCCCCTGAGCAACTGCAAGAGCTGACTCAGCTCTGGGAGAAGAGAGCTCAGCACCCACCGGCAGCTCCCTGCCCCGCCCTGCCCCAGCTTACCTCCACCTCCTCCGTGATCGCGCCGCCGCGTCCTGCTTCTCCCCCCCTCCCTCCCAGCGCTTGCGTCACGAAACAGCTGATTCGTGAGGCAGGGAGGGAGGGGGGAGTAGGGGGAACACGGTGCACTGGGGGAAGAGGTGGGGCTGGGGCAGGGATTTGGGGAAGGGATCCAATAGGGGCAGGGGGGGGGCGGAGTTAGGGCAGGGACTTTGGGGATGGGGTTGGAAGGGGGTAAGGCCGGGGGCAGGGAAAGGGTGGAGTCGGGGCGGAGGGGCGTGGGCACCCACCGGTGCCAGAGAAAGTTGGCGCCTATGGAAGAGAGGACCCAGTCTCCCAGCCCAAGAGGAGAGAGACAGGGAGTTAGGGAAATAACAGGGAGAGGAGAAGAGTGGATGACACAGAGAGGGAAGAGTGGGGTATTTATTCTTAATTTAAGAATCTTGCTCTGGGGAGTGCAGAGGTCTTCCAGGCCAAAGGACCGGGTGAGGCAAGGTCGTGCATTAATGACAGTGCAGAATGTGTTCCTGTCCCTAGACTGCATTAATGCACATGCACCAGGGGGCAGAAGTACCACTGCCCTCGATGCTGCCCCATCCCAGCTTGCCTGAGCAACCTTAATAACATTCTTTAGTCTTTTTTTTTTTGTTTTTTGTAGGTAATACTGATATAAATTCTCTGATATTGCTGCTCTTTACAATGATCTAATCTGGAGATAACCTCTCCTGTCTTTAGTGCTTTTCTCCAAGAATCAAATGTTACTGCAATAGCCATCAGATATTTTCTCTTATCTCAGTTATTGAATTTTTATATAAAAATCCCTCCCCCCACCGATTTCAGTCCTTTTCTGTTTATTAATATTTTCACAAAACATTTGCACATTTTTCTATCTAAATATCCAGTGTTGATGTAAAATCTCAAATGTTGTCCTTGTAATTGACAAACATTAATGTAACACTGTGCTTTGTCATAAACCCTCCATCTTCAGCCCAACAACCTGGAGAGACAATCAGGATCAGGATGAGTCCCCATGTTCCCTGCCTCAGAGCTCTTTCCCCACAGCCAGCCTGACGCACTAAGGCATATCTGGGGCCTACAAAGCCAGCCATCGAGGCAGCAGGCAGCCCAACATTTGTATTTACGGGGCAGCTGCTCCTGTTCTGGGGGTCTGCAGTGGATGGGTTCCAGGGCTGGGGAAATAAAGCACCAAAGAGAGTTCCCAGGAACCCACCAACTCTACTAAGGGCCATTTTTGCTCATTATCCAACACAGACGACTCCGGGAGTTTGAGAAACTAAATTCTACTTTATTAATTAAAACCAGGAAATAAAAGCAAAACTCCCCCCACTGCCTAGGAACCAGCAACAGGCCTGCTTTTTAAAGCTGGTAGAAAAGTGCAGACACTCCCTGAGAGATGCTGAGATCCAATCAGAAAAACCAACGCTCTGAGTGCAGGAAATGCAGAGAGCTCAGGTTAAGGGGAGCCAGCGAACAGGGTGCATTTTACAGCAGCATCCCTGCTGAGGCTTCTATTCCTGTGGGGATGTCCCTGGTGTGTGTGGGGAGCAGGGGGAGAGTGGGGCAGAGAGAGTCAGACTTAGATCTACAAAGGTATTTAGGCTCCTAACCTGCAGATTTAGATCCCTAAATCCCATTTTTCGGAGCCACTGCAATCTACAAAACCCTCACTCAACTGCCGCCCAACCCCATAGGTGCCTAAACTCACTCGGCATCTAACTTTTTGCTGTAACAGTTCCCTAGGCACCTGTTTCTGCCTCTGGGCATGTGCACTGCTGCCGCTGCTCTGTGTGTGTCCAGGCACCTCAGCCCCAGAGCGATCCATGAGCTTGGGGGAGACAGGCGTTTGCCTGCAGGGAGCAATCAAGAAGATGCTGTCCCTTTAGCCCAGTGGTTAGGGCACTCACCTAGGAGACAGAGGTTCAAGTCCCCCTCTAGCTAGTGAGGAGAAGGGATCTGCTACCGCTCAGGTGAGAGCTCTAACCACCAGGCTATGGGATATTCTGATGGGGGGTGGGGGGTGTCCTCTCCTACTGAAGTTGTTCCACTTTAATTCAATAATGTAATATTAATGAGGCCAAAGAAAACGTGAGAATTGCTCTACAGCCCAGTGGTGGCAGATCACTGATCAAATCCCTTCTCATCAGGCAGAAAAAGGACTGGAACAGGGGGCCTCCCACAACCCAGGTCAGTACCCTAATCATGGGGCTAAATTTTTTTAAAGAAGGGCCTCCTCCCCCTCCTCCTTGGATGTTCTGGAGCCTTTGTGCATGGAGAAACCACAGGTGCACAGTGGGCTGTCCCCAGTAACCATTGTTAACCAAATATATCCAAACAGGAAAGGCCTGGTTACATACACACTGCTGCTCCTCCAAGTGGTTTCTGACTGCTTCTAAGCATAGAACACTGTGAGCACCACTAGAGGGCTCACAAACCATTTAAAGAGATCCCCTACACTATATTCTCCTCCTTCCTTAACATAAAAGGATATTATAGAAAAGTTACAAATGTATTCTCACTCCTGCTGTTACTCAATATACAACATGCTACAAAATCAGTCTGAGGTGATTTATGATTTCCTCGTCTAGACAACATTTCACAGGCATCACAACAGCCTCTGGAACAGTGCCTGTGTTTCTGGGGGAGCAACACCTTCCTGCTGTGTAGTGTTAGGGTCACTTGCAGTAGAAACTGGGACGTGAGACTCACTGGTGCTATCACGAGTCAGTGGCTGCGGCTGTATTGTAGGCGGTCTGTTTTCAACAGGCATCACTGGGGTAGGACATCTTGGGGAACATGTGCTAAAAACCTGGTGCTGATATCTTCTCCATGACATGTTTGGTGCCACTTCTACCCAATAAGACAGTGCTCTGGGCAGTGACATCATCAGTCAAGGCTTCTATTAATTATCTCTGTAGTCTCTTACTAAGACACTTTCTCACACATGAAAACTGCGTAATTCAGGATGACTTTTTGCACTCAGTTGATCAGACAGTATCTTATAAATGTCCCTCGGCCTTTAACAAGTCCAGTCCGGACATTAAATGATGTCTCATAAGCTACATCACTCACGTCTGATTTGTTGCAGTACTTATTGCATTTCTATAGGCCAAGGGAAAATTCACAGTCTTGTGTTATAAGTTACCTTTATCCAGAGGCATAGCCCAAATCACTTGCTTGAATGGCTGGATAAACCATTCCAGTAATCCCTGTGTGGCAAGATGGTGAAGAACTGGTGTGATATGTTTGATACTATTTATCTGACATACAATTTAAACTCTTTGGATATGAAATAGCGGTATTGAACTGCTACCATATGAGGAGAGATTAATAAGACTGGGACTTTTCAGCTTGGAAAAGAGACGACTAAGGAGGGATCTGATAGAGGTCTATAAAATCATGGCTGGGGTAGAGAAAGTAAATAAGGAAGTGTTATTTACTCCTTCTCATAACCCAAGAACTAGGGGTCACCAAATGAAATGAATGGGCAGCAGGTTTACAACAAACAAAAGGAAGTATTTTTTCACACAACACACAGTCAACCTCTGGAACTCATTGCCAGAGGATGTTGTGAAGGCCAAGACTATAACAGGGTTCAAAGAAGAACTAGATAAGTTCATGGAGGATAGGTCCATCAATGGCTATTAGCCAGGATGGGCAGGGATGGTGTCCCTAGCCTCTGTTTGCCAGAAGCTGGGAATGGGCAACAGGGGATGAATCACTTGATGATTGCATGTTCTGTTCATTCCCCCTGAAGCACCTGGCATTGGCCACTGTGGGAAGACAGGATACTGGGCTAGACAAACCATTCGTCTGACCCAGTATGGCTGTTCTTAAGTGCAGTCACTGTCTATTTCACTCTATTCCTGGATTAGGATCCCATTATTTCAACAACTGTTATGTCTTTTGCTCTTTACGTAACATACATAATGTGAAGAAACTACACAAGCACAGTGGAGACCAAATAGCTGTGTTTTGTACATATATTCAACATGCAAAGACCTAGGTACATACCTATACCACTGCTCTGGCCTCAGAGAAGACAGTGAGGGCCAGCAAAGGCCCTCACATACAATTTAAAGGGACACTACCCAATCCCTTTACACTACACTGGGTTTGCACTGGAAGAACAGAGCTGGAGGAGGACCTAAGACAAAGGCAGGAGGAACTCTCAACCCCAGCAGGGAACATTTTTGTGTGGTGGCTCCCATCTGGTGTCTTCAAGACTCTTTTGGGGGTGGTATTTGGTTACATGATGGAGACAGAGCCTAATCCACAGTTTACACAGGGGTGTCTGGGTGTATGCCCACCAGTGTGCAGGGATGGGGCCGAGAATGCAGAGATGCTCCACTAAATCCCCGGCAGGTGGCGAAGCTCTGAGTTTTCACAGGGGTGGCATTGAGTCCAGAGTATATAGGCAGTATCCAGAATTGTAGAGGCTGGCAGAGGGGCTGCAGAGCTAGGCAGAATCCCCACGGGCCAGATGATTTGGGTTGGTCTTGCCTGGTTAAACACGAGATCAACACACATAACACCCAAGATGGCAACTGACGAATGTAAGTTATCTACTTTGGTCAGCCCTAATAGACTCTAGTGTGGAGTCTCTGATGCGTTACGAGATTTGAGCTGGTGCTAAAACATTTTTCACATTCGCCGCATCTATACGGTTTTTCTCCCGTGTGGATTCTCTGGTGTTTAATGAGATTTGACCTTTGGCTGAAGCTCTTGCCGCAACTGGGGCATTTATAAGGCTTTTCTCCTGTATGGATTCTCTGATGCCTAATCAGAGCTGAGCTTTGTGTGTAGCTTCTCCCACAGTCCAGGCATTTATAAGGCCTCTCTCCTGTGTGTAGTCTCTGGTGTCGGATAAGGTCTGAGTTTACACCGAAGCTTTTTCCGCACTCGGGGCATGTATAGGATCGCTCACCCATGTGCAGTCTCTGGTGCCTAATGAGGGCGGTGCTCACAGTGAAGCTTTTTGCGCATTCGGGGCACTTGTAGGGTTTTTCTGCCATGTGTGTTCTCCGATGCTTAACCAGGGCTGAGCTCTGGATGTAGCTTTTCCCGCACTCGGAACACTGATAGGGTCGCTCTCCTGTGTGGATCCTCTGGTGTATAGTGAGCTGTGAGCTCACGATGAAGTTTTTCCCGCAGTCGGGGCACGTATAAGGTTTCTCCCCCGTGTGGAGTCTCCGGTGCGTGATGAGGTTGGAGCTCACGTTGAAGCTTTCCCCGCAGTCAAAACATTTGTAGGGCCTCTCCCCGGTGTGGATCCGCCAATGGGTGATAAGATTGGAGCTCCGTTTGAAGCTCTTCCCGCACTCAGTACACGTGTGTCTTCTCTCCCCCTCGGGGTTTCTCGGCTGGGCTGGGGTTTCCTTGAGGCCCTTGCAACCTCCCACACCATTGTTGGATTTGCCACCTTTCTCTGATGGATGATTTCCCTGCTGCCTCTTTAGCCTGTGCCGAATCCCACAGCCTTCTCCCCGCTCGGGGTCCTGGGAGACATGCCCTTCAGCTCTTCCTGATAATGTCCCATGGGGTTCCACTTGTTCAGGACAATCCTGCTGAGGATTTCTCCCCTGGTTCTCACTCACCGTCCCATCACGTGCCGGGATAGAGAATCCAGACATGAGTCCTTCCCTGCACTGGGGAAAAAGGAAAGCTCAGAAAGGGAATAGAAAATCAGGGGGGGTTGAGGAAATGAAATACAGTAACCGCTGGGGTGGTTGAGAAAAAAAGGGACCCGATTTAGACACTAAGAAGAGAGGTCAGTGGGGAGCTATTGCCAGATGTCAGTCGGGACTGGTGGAAACCATGAGTGACGTCTGCCATGAGGATATGACACATACTGGGCGTAAGAGATGGTGGGGCAGAACTGGGAGAACTCACAAGGTTTTTGAGCGAATCTCAGCTGATGGTTCCCTACATCCATTTCACTGGTTCCCCACCTGCGCAGGTACCTCTCGACATCTCCCTCTCTGCAGAGCCCTGGAGATCTGGGACCCACAGTTCTTCCCCTCTTTTGAACCAGACGATCACGTCAGATTTGGGAAGGAGAAATCCTGCCCAGGGAGTGAAATCAGGCAAGATCAGGACGCATTATATATTCGTAGAATATCAGTCACAAAGAACATTCCCTTATTTTAACCAGCCCCCATGCTGTGATAGGGATGTGTGAAATGTGAATATAGGAGAACGTGGTCACTGACTCCCACCCCCATGGGAGAGGCAGATGTCTGTGTGGGGAGATATTGCACCTCAGTAGGAGTTTCTGAAGGACATGCTAACTCAGACCCAGCTCTGATATAAAGTCCCTGCCTGTTTCTAAACCTGCAGAGGCCAGGGCTGACCCCACAGATGGAGCGAGTCCCAGAAAGGGAGGGGAATTGGGGTTCTGTGTGAGAGAGTGAATACAGACGGGAGAAGAAGAAGCTTCTGCCCCCATGTAAATTATGGGGGATGGATATGAAGTAGGATCTCCCTTAGGTTTCTGACTCCCCTGGCCCATGGGAAAAGGTATAGAGCTGAAAGTCTCTCTCTCACCAGACTGGGGACTACGGGGCCCAATCCCCTACAGCCTAAGAGACCAGGAAAGGACCTGAGCAGAAGCCAAACTGGGCACATCACAGACCCTACAGCTTCTAACAATCAATACTCCTGGGGGAATTCTGCACCAAAAAAATAAAAATTCTGCACACAATATTTGAAAATTTTGCAAAATTCTGCATATTTTATTTGTCAAAATAACACAGTATAATCATGCCAGTTACAATTATTTTGATAATTTATTTCAAAATATCTGTCAGCAAGTATGTCTGTAACAATACAGATTAAAAGAAAAAGATTCTGGTAATTTTTTTTTTTTTTTTTCAATAGATTCCTTACGAGGCATATTAATACATAACTTAGTGTAATTCATTTACATTGCAATACAGAATTGTATTTTCTGCACCTGTCAGAAGCAGTGCAAAGGCTTTGGGGAGTCAGGGGTAACGGAAGAGCTGAGGGAGAGGGAAGGAGCCTAGGAGTGAACCTGGAGGGTGTTGGGTGTGAGTATGTGGTTTTTCTTTGCAGGGGGGCAGGGGGGAGGGAGAAATGTTACAGTGTTGGGAAGCCTCCTCCATGCATACCCTGGCTGACCCCACGCCTCTCCCATTCAGCCAGGCATATCTGCCCCTGTCCCTGCACCTCTCATCCCTATGGGTCTCTGCAGCCCCTCTTCCCCCGTCCCTCAACACCGTCACCCCACTAGCTCCTGAGCCCATGCTCCAGTCTGTCCCATTCTGAACCCCAGTCTGTGATCCCCCAGCAGCCCTGTGTGCCCCTCTCTGTCCTGACCTGGCTCCGCGAGCAGGGTGCTGTGATAAACTCTACTCCTGGAAAAATTCTGCAGCATGGGGCACAGAATTTTGTATTTTCCCGCATAAAATACATTTTGCCTAAGAAGTGCTGCAGTTTCACCTTTTGCCCACCAGAGGCCGCTGTGGTGCTGCTGTTCTGGCGCCACAATGGCCTCTGGTGGGTAAAAGGCGGAACTGCAGCACTTCTTAGGCAAAACGTTTCTTATGCGGGAAAATACAAAATTATACGAGACAAATGAATTCTGCACATCTGCAGAATGCGCAGAATTCCCCTGGGGGTAAATCAAAAGGACAGGAATCCCCTACCCAGCGAGGTCACCGTCTCGTAATTCTCCTGCATGACGTCCCTGTAGAGGGCACTCTGACCGGGGTCCAGCAGAGCCCCCTGCCCCTCGGTGAAATACACAGCCACCTCCCCTAGGGTCACTGGCACCTGAAACAGCCACAGGCACCCATTCAGTAACTGCTGCCCCAGCCACAATCCCACTATTCACAGGGGAGGAGGGCCAATAAAATGGAAGCTATGAGAGAGCAAGAGCAGCCAGGAGGCTTCAGGGGGTGAGGAGAAAGAGAGAGCTTCTTGTCTTTCCCAGAAGACAGAGGAGGGCGGTGCCATCACATTTAATCACACATCTACTAGCTGATACAGGAGATGGAGGCACCAAGCAGGGGACAGGGACGGAGCCCGGGTGGGAATCCCAATACGCTCCCCATTGCTAGCTGCTGGATGTGAGGAGATAGGGCAGCTCCCCTGGGCCTCACTGCTGGGTGGCCCCTTCATATTTCATAGTAGCCTCTGGCTACTGGGCTCAAGCTTCCACACGGAGAGGCTGGCAAGTTTCCCCATTTCTCTTCAGGGGCTGTTTACTGTTCCATAAATTGGGGGAATTCTGCCCTCTTCCAACAGGCCTGTTCCTATAAACCAGGACCCAGATTCAACAAGTCCCAGCAGGTTTCTCACACCCTGTCCCCCTCTCTTTCTCCTCTTGTGTCTCCTTCAGGACAGGTCCCTGAGAAATCCCCTACCTGAATCGGCTTCACTGCAGCCATTCCTCTACCCGGCCCCTCAGGAGAATGGGACAATCTGGAGCGAAACGTGGATGTTATTCTGCAGCCTGTCAGGGCAAGAGGAATGATTGTGGTGATTGCAGAAGGAGTTTTAGTCCATTTCACACCCCAATTCTCAACAGGCTCTTTCCTTGCAGAGAGACTCTGCCTGGCTGGGAAATCATTTGGTCACTTTGTAACAGCCCAGACCCAGACTCTCCCAAAAACATTTTTAAACCCTCCGCATAGCAAAGGGAAATTTCACTGCCCCAAAAAACTTTGTTAACACAGAGGTAAGGTGACTGACCCCCCTCGTGTCCTTCCAGACCATTGAATCAACTCTGTGTAAACCTCTGAAAACCAGGAATGAAAGAGTTCCAGTACACACTAGCCCTGGCAGTGTTTTCATACTGGGGATGTTTACCCATCCCTGTGGAACTCTATGGGAACCCCATGGCTTATCACTAGGGCCCTACCAAATTCACGGCCATGAAAAACACGTCATGGATCATGATATCTGGTCTTCCCCCGTGAAATCTGGTCTTTTGTGTGCTTTTACCCAGATTTCACGGGGGGGGGGGGAGAGAGACCAATGTTTCTCAAATTGGGGATCTTGACCCAAAAGGGAATTTCAGGGGGGTCCACAAGGTTATTTTTTGCAGGGGTCATGGTATTGTCACCCTTATTTCTGCACTGCCTTCAGAACTGGGCAGCTGGAGAGCAGTGGCTATTGGTCGGGCACCCAGCTCTGAAGCTGCCTCACCAGCAGCAGTGCAGTACCGCAACCCTCCCCTACAATAACCTTGCGACCTCCCCACAACTCCTTTTTGGGTCAGGACCCCTACAATTACAACACTGTGAAATTTCAGATTTATATAGCTGATATCATGAAATTTACTATTTTAAAAATCCTATGACCGTGAATTTGACCAAAATGGACCGTGAATTTGGTAGGGCTCTACTTATCACTGGAAGCAGTAGCCGGCTCGGGGTGTGTGTGTGTGGGGACAACAGGACAGCAATGGGGTCAGATGTGTAAATCAGGAATAAACCCACACACACACTCTCTCTCGCCGCTCCCTGTTATTGCCCTAACTGCACAGAGATGGCTACATCTGCCACATTTCAAGTTCTCTCTCCCACACATCTTCTTTTCCCTGCATCTCGGTCTTATTTTTCACCCCCTCCCTGACAACTCCTCTGACCAAACGGGATACCCCACTAAGGTTTATTCATGGTCCCCCTGAAGCGTCTCTCTCCTGCAGTTTGGCTCTTGGTGCAGACAACCCCAAAATCGTGAGCCAGACCCCCAAAATCATGACATTTGCTAAAAATAAAAATTAAAAAAATTGCAGATTTGGTTTGTGTGCATTTAGGCTATTGTGGTTTTACTTAAGTCATCAAGCTTTTCTGTGCAACCTTGAAGGCTAGAAGCTGAGTTTTAATGACAGCTGAGAGTCTCACCCTAACGCCTGGACTAGAAGGGCAGTGTCTGCCCTGAGATCTCCCAGACACAGTTTAGAAAGGCAGCAGATCAGTCTCCAAAAAGCGGGAGAAACACAGGACCAGACCAGTGGCTCTCAGCCTTTCCAGATGACTTTCCCCCTTTCAGGAGGCTGGTTTGTCTTGCATACCCCCAAATTTCACCTCACTTAAAAACGACTTGCTTACAAAATCAGACATAAAAATACAAAAGTGTCACCACACACTGGTACTGAAAAATTGCTTCCTTTCTCATTTTGTCTGTATGAAATTTTAGCTTGTACTGACTTCACTAGGCTTTTTATGTAGCCTGTTGTAAAACTAGGCAAATAGCTAGGTGAGTTGATCTACCCCCTGAAAGACCTCTGCACACCCCCTGGAATACATGTATCCCTGGTTGAGAACCATTGGACTGGACTAGAGGACCTGGGGCTTTAAGAAAAGCATAAAATAACAGGAGACTGGGACTGCCAGATCTGAGACTGTGCAAAGTCACTTTCCTGCCCGGCCCCAGCCCTTTCCCCCAGGTCTTTCCCCTCACCTACAGGCTCCGGCTCCGGCGCTGGTGTCGGCAGAGCCTGGGGCTGGTTCCAAGCACCGGAGAAAGTTCCCACCAGGGCTGGGCACAGAGGGGGTTTAATGCAAGTCTCCCCCCGCACAGACCCCACGCAGCAGCTGCTCAGCCCGGGCTCCCAGGTCACAACAGAGGCAGCAGCATCTTCCATCAGGCTTTAGCACTAACTCACATCAGGATCCGCCTGGGCTCTGATTCCTCTTCCTTTCCCCCCAACAGCTCCTGCCTCCCTCCTTTCCCCTCCCAGCATCAGCTGCTGGAGCCCAGCTGGTTTAGTCCCTTCCTGTGCCCTTCAATACCAAGTCGGGTAGCAACACTCACAGGGGCTGTCTCAGGCTGGAAGAAGCCTTGTTCCCACAGAGCCGGGAATAGAACCAGGTGTCCGGACTCCCTGCCCATCCCCCCGGCCTGAGATCGTCTCAGCCTGGAGGGGTTTGGGTTTGGTTTTCACTACAGCTGGATCCACCCACACCTTGGAGAGGCCCCAGGCACCAGCCAATCCCCGGCAAGGAGACACCCCACCCCACCCTCCTATGTCCCTTTGCAAAACCTTCCCCTGAGCCCTGGCAGCTCAAACCCGGCGGCTGCCCCATGGCCCGGGCAGGGAGCGCTGCAGGCAGGGCGCCACTCCCCGAGCCTCAGCGCTGGGAGGAAGCGGAGCAGAGCCAGAGCCCATACCCCGGAGCCTGCTGCAGCCCTGGGGGCAGCTGGGGAGCACGGTGGGGATCCCCAGCGGGCAGCTGGGGGAGCGGATCTCCAAGGGGGTTGTGCGGAGCTGGAGGATGCTCCGGTGCTGGGGGCGTGTTCAGAAGTGGGGGGTTGCAGGTGCGAGGAGGGTGCTTATCACTGGGGTGTGTGGGGAGCTGGAGGGTTAGGGGGTGTCACGGGGAGGTTGGGAGCTGGTTGTTGGGGGGGCGCTGTTTGTAACTGGGGTGTGTGGGGCATGCGTGGGGGGGGGGTGGGGCGGGGGTGTGGAGATGGCATGGGGGGATGTTTGGAGCTGGGATGTTTCAAGTTAGGGGGTGTTGGTGCCTAAGGGCGCCACCTCTCAGGTACAAAAACCGGGACATCTGGGATGATGCAGAGCCCACACAGCTGGCCAGCGGGAGGTGTGGAATCAGCACCCTCAGATTTCCTGGGACTGCAGCTTCAAAAAGAAAAAAGGATCTTCCGGGGAAAATCTAGGCAGGTGGCAAGCCTGGTGTTTGAGGGGACTGTGGCTTTATGAGGTTGTGTGTGGGGGGGTGGGGGAAGGATATTTGGAGCTGGGATTTGTGCCGGGCACTGATTCTAACTTGGTGGGAGGGCGGGGCGGGGGAGGTTGAGGTATGATAGTGGGGGGAGCAGGCAGCTGGTATGTGGGAGTTGATTTATGGGGCAGTGGTTGGAGCTGGAGTGGTGGTTGGTGGCTGTGTTTAGAACCAGTCTGCAGGGAGATGTTCGGAGCTGGGGTGAGTTGCCGGGGTGGGAAGGGGTTTGGAATTAAGGCTATTTGGGGGGGGGGGGGGATGATTGGAGCTGGTGGTTTGGGGCTGCATTGCCCACACACACACACTTGAGCTGCTACTGTTTTTCTCTGTGGAAAATCCGCTGGCCCATGGCCTTGTCCCTCTGACATCTATTTCTGCTGAACCCACAAGGCTGAGGGCCTCCTCCTGCCCTGGGATCTGTATGAGCGAGTGCTGAGGATGCTGTACCAGCATCTGCAGGGCAGGACTGGGGCCTGAAATTTGGCAGCTGGGAGGCCATTGGCGTCAGTTTGTAAAAAAGCACCTTCTTCCCCCTCTCCCCCCGCTTCCAGGAGATGTCACAAGCGTGTCTGGCCTGTCTGAGGAAAGAAAGAGGAGAAGACAAAGCTTATAGGGAGAGGAAAAGCAAAGAACCACTGGTAGGTACCCACAGCCTTCCACTCAAGTTTACCTGGGATCGGTTTGCCCTGAGCGACATGGCAAATGCAGGGCGCGTCCTGCAAGCCTCAGCCAAGAAACCCTCCTCATTGGAGCCTAGGGAGAAGGGCAGGGTTGGGCACATGTTTGGTAATGTAATAATCTCCGGGTGCGAGAGGCTGCTATGCAGGAGAGGGTCTGTCTGTGTATTGGCTTGGGGAGACCCAGCCCAAGGGCTGGTCTGATGTTACAGTGACTGGGGTTTCTCTAGAGCAGTGGTTCTCAACCAGGGGTACATGTACCCTGGGGGTACTCAGAGGTCTTCCAGGGGATACATCAACTCATCTAGATATTTACCTAGTTTTACAACAGGCTACATAAAAAGCACTAGCGAAGTCAGTACAAACTCAAATTTCATACAGACAGTGACTTGTTTATCCTGCCCTATATACTATACACTCAAATGTAAGTACAATATTTATATTCCAATCAATTTATTTTATAATTATATGGCAAAAATGAGAAGTCAGCAATTTTTCAGTAGTAGTGTGGCTGTGACACTTTTGTATTTTTATGTCTGATTTTTGTAAGCAAGTCGTTTTTAAATGAGGTGAAACTTGGGGGGTACACAAGACAAATCGGACTCCTGAAAGGGGTACAGTAGTTTCCCCAGCAGGGCTCCCCACCCCAGCTCACCTCTGTTATGCCCCCTCCCTGAGCACGCCGCCCCCGCTGGCAATGGCCGCTGCGCTGGGAGAGGGAGTCTGAGCCACACGTGTCAGCGTGCCGCTGGCAGCCTAGCCCAGGAACGCTGTAAAAAAAAATTGGGGGCACCGCTTTTTGGTGCCCCCAAATCTTGGTGCCCTAGGCAACCGCATAGTTTGCCTTAATGGTAGCACTGGCCCTGTGCACACGGGAGAGAAACCCTACGCCTGCTCTGAGTGCGGGAAGAGCTTTAGCTACAGCTCGTCCCTCGTGACGCACCAGCGAGTCCACATGGGCGAGAGACCCTATCCCTGCCTGGGCTGCGGGAAGAGCTTCCGGCAGAGATCCAACCTGGTTGTGCATCAGATACTTCACTGTGTGAATAGACCTTACAACTAAACAAACGCCTGTCCCATCCCCAGAGCATTTGCAGTTCTCAGGAATGCCAGGGGGCATTCAGTCGCCAGCTGCCTGTCTCTGAGGTCAGGAGACAGCAGAACCTACTCCAGCCTGATCAGTACCGTTCTCTGGCTCGGCAGGCGGAGGAGGAGAGACCCTGGTCGGCTCCACCTTCCTGCTGCAGCCCCAGCTTCTAAGTCCTTTGCTTCATGGCAGGGGAGGAAAGAGATCCTCCCATCTGCCTTCTGTGCCTGGGATGGACGCCTCTCCCTTCCCTATCCCTGGAGAAGGATACTCGGGCCATGCCTCACTCCCGAGACCTGTGCCTAGCTTCCCCCAGCACCTGGGGTGGGATCCCCACTCACCTGAATTTGTTACCTGGGGGATGGACACCCCATAGACCTTGTAATCCCCTCAAAGCCCCCACGGGACTGGCTGCTAGGCCTTGCTGTTTGGGTATCCATTCCCCCAATGGTTATTTGTCTCACGGCCGTTTGTTTTCGCTCATTTTCTCCTCTCTTGTCTGTGAGACTTCCCAGATGGCTGAAATATGAAAATTTATCAATAATAAAACAAAAGCATGCTGAGTCTCAGGCCCCTGGTTACAGGAGACTCAGCAGTTTCTTCTGGCACAGAAATCCTTGGGCCGAGAGGCAGCGGCAGGGTGAGGAAGGTTAGATCCTGAGGCCTGCCACGATGTGATGAGAAGGGAGGGTGTGGGGGAATGTGGAGGGCTGGGAGAGCTGTAGGGGGTCGCACTGAAAAGTTGGGAGAGCTGAGAACGGCTAACTCACTGCACCAGCAATGGAGATGCAGGAAACCGCATTGGGGGGGATGCTGTTCCTCAACAGGAAAGGGCTGCAAATGACAGCCCCGGAGGAGTGGGTGCTGATCCTTGACTCCGGAGAGGAGTGTCAGCAGAGCTAAAACAGACCCTGGGGCTACTCTCCCCCCAAGCCATACAAATCAGCTGGAACTGAAGCCAGGTCCCCCCACCCATCACCAAGGCCACAGGGAGACAAAGTCCCGGACAGCTCACCCTATCTACTGCAGTGTCCTGTGTGGGGACAGACATCCCCTGAGATACGAGGGGAAATGTGCACTCTGAGCTGGGACCAGAGGGGGATTAAAGTCTCTTGGGGCCCTGAGCCGGAGCAAGTGAGGGGCCCTGGCGCCAGATCTGTAGTCCCACCCCCATTCCACCTCTTCTCTGCAACACCTCCTCCCCCCCGCTTGCTTGCTCCTTTCTACCCACCCATCCCCTGCTGCAGCCCCAAGACCAAAGAAGCTCTGTGCCCTCACCTCAGCCCCAGTCCCGTAGCAGGGAGCGAGAGCTCCTCCAGGGCCACGGGGGGGGGGGGGGGGGGGAGGGGGGATTTTTCTGGGGGCCCCTGTTGGCCTGTGCGGTAAACTGCCACTGGCTGGGAGAACCATAGAAATCACAGAAAGCTGCAGTCCATGCCAAGTGGGATCCTCCCTCCCCACATAGAAAGGTGAGGAATTGGGCAAGGGTCAATGTGGGCAGGGGGCACTGGAGCTGTCTCGGTGGGGTGGTGGTGTCTACTCCCAGTGTCCTTACACTGCAGAGAGCTCCAAGGAGCTGAAGGCAGGCAGGGTTTTCCTGGGTGGGGCGAGTGTCTGAGGCCAGGATGGAGCCATGAAGGAAGGGGAAAAGACAATACTGCCTGGGGGCCTCAGCTGGCCCCAATGATTTCTGCAGCATGGGGCATGGGTCACTTGCAGGTTTAAACTAGTGTAAATGGTGAATTCTCTGTTACTTGAAGTCTTTAAACCATGATTTGATGACGTCAGTACCTCAGCCAGAGGTTAGGGGTCTATTACAGGAGTGAGGCTCTGTGGCCTGCAATGCACAGGAGGTCAGACTAGATGATCATGATGGGCCTTCTGGCCTTAAAGTCTATGAGTGTGCAGGGCTGCAGGCTGTCTGGGGAGGGTCAGCACTGGGAGGGGACAGTCTCGGCCATGGGTGTCACTGTCAGGGACAGAGATTCCCTCTGGCCTGGGCTGGAACCGGGCAGATTATCAGGGGAGCTGCGTTTTTACCCCCAGCACTGAGACCAGGACAGAAATAAGGACGTAGAATCCTGGAGAAGGTGTCAGTGAAAATGAAGAGATGGGACCTGTAAGTCACATTGAAAAATGAGACCTCGCCCGCCTCATAGTCCAGGAAAATCCCCACCTGGCTGGGCCTGATGCTCACGGGACGGGGGTCAAGTGGGAGGGACAGGCATTGTATTCTCCATCCCTCAGCCTCATGGCCCAGAATCCATTCCCAGCTGTGAGTGTGAGCGGCCCCTTCCTACTCACAGATTCCCTACAAACCCTCGGATCCCAGCCTGTCTTGTCTCCCACCTCCACCACCCAGTAATATCTCCTGCCTATGAATCCATCAGTGCCCAGGACACATACACAAGGTTCAAACCTCTCAGGCTTTTCGGGCAGATCCTGTCGTGTGTCTGTGCACCCAGTCAGACAAGCCAGGGGCTCTGGCAGGCTTAGATGTGCAGGTCCTAAGCTGCACATGGATGGAGCTTGTTAACTCATCAGCGTGAGGGGCTGGACTCAATGTATGGCCCATGCTCCGCCACCCCAAATGTGACTGCATCAGGGATGGGGCATAATTTGACTCTGGAACTCCTCTCATAAAGTCTTCTATGCATCTGTCCCAACCCCCAGCCATGGACACCGGACCGGGGGGAGCCAGGGGCTCATGGCCCCCTCACTTTTTAACAGCTATAAGGGAGAGCTGGGGGGGGGGGGTGACGGACGGAGAGGAGCAAGCAGGGGGCAGAGTCTTGGAGGGATGAGCCGGCACAGGAGCAGGGTCTCGGCGGGGGAAGCAGTGGTGCGAGGCCAGGAGCTTGCGGGGAATAGGCGGTGTAAGGGTGGGGCCTCAGGGGAATGGGCAGTGTGAGGGCAGGACCTCAGCGGGAAGGGCAGCATGGGGGGGGGGGCGAGGCCTTGAGGGTGGGGCAGTGGGGTCACAGTTCAGGTGTTGGTGGCCCCCCCCAATTTTAAGGACCTTCTGCCGCTCCTGCCTCCAGCCCCTCCACACCCACCCTGGTGGCCAGAGTTGGTTCAATGGGGGGAGAGGGGGACGGACAGCAACAGCATCAGATGAAGCTGGCAGGGTTCCATCCTCTGCGGCTCACAAGGGAGGCCCCTCCCCAGAGCCTTCTACCCCAACCCCTTCACTCCCGACCCCTCTTCGGTAGTGGACGGGACAGTGTGGCCGATATCATGAGCGGGTGATTCCTGAGTCCAGCACAGGCTGCAGGGGGATCCAATCCCCTCCCAAGAGTTCCCATAGGAGCTGAGAGAGGCCTGAAGCTGCCCAGAGATGGGGGATTTTGTGTTTATTCTGCAGACCCTGCCTCCTGCCCCAGGGACTATACAGGGCAGGGAGGAAAAGCCCACTCTGTCCTGTGGGTTATGATGCTTTGCCTCTATTTCCATCGGTGACTATGATCTAAAATTAGGGACTAAACAGCTACTAATGGGGGCGCAGGTTACTTTCCCTTTAATCCCAGTGACCAACCTCTGTCCCCGGACCTGACACTCTCTCCCCCAGTGGATGCGACTCTGGATCCAGACACAGCTCAGCCCAACCTCAGATCAGAAAAGTGAGTGATGGGAGACACACGACAGGATCTGCCCGACAATCCTGAAAGATTTGACACATGCCCTGAAGTTCTGGGGGCTGAGGGATTCGTGGGTGGGCGGGAGGCGTCATGGGGAGGTGGAGGTGGGAGATGACACTGAATGAGAACTGGGACGTGGTAGGGAATCTATGAGCAGGAAGTGGAGGGATGAACTGCCCTATGAGAATGGAGACTGGTAAGGCTGATAAGTGCATATGAATACGAAGCTTTTCCCCTCTTCCCGTGAGCATCAGGCCCAGCCGGGTGGGGATTTTTCTGGACTCTGAGGCAGGTGAGGTCTCATTTTACAAAGTAATTGGCAGGTCCCATCTCCTTGCTTTTGTCTCCCCTTGGCACTCTGCCCACTCACAGCTCAGGCTGAGGGATTCTTTGCCATAGGGAACTGGGGGTCTCCCTGGCCATTCTTATTTTGGTGCTTAGTTAGGGTTCAGCTTGAATCCCCTACACCTGAAAGCTCTGAACTCAGGGTCGGTGCAAGGAAGTTTCGCGCCCTAGGCGAAACTTCCACCTTGCGCCCCTCCCCCAGCCC
>NW_020664770.1:98876-107320 GCF_002925995.2 Terrapene triunguis
CCCCCCCCTCCGCCCTGAGGCGCGCCCCCCCCCGGCAGCTCCCCCCCCGGCAGCTCCCCCCGCCCGGGAGCCGTGCGGCAGCTCCCCACCCCAGCTCACCTCTGCTCCGCCTCCTCCCCGAGCACGCCGCCCCCGCTCTAATTCTCCTCCCCTCCCAGGCCTGCGGCGCCAAACAGCTGATTGGCGGCGCAAGCCTAGGAGGCGGGAGAAGTGGAGCGGCGACCGCACGGCAGCCCAGCCCGGGAATGCTATAAAAAAAATTGGGGGCACTGTTTTTTGGCACCCCCAAATCTTGGCGCCCTAGGCAACCGCCTAGTTTGCCTAAATGGTAGCACCGGCCCTGTCTGAACTACACGCCTGAGCCCCCTGAAGTGGCCCCCACACAATCTCCCAGTGGCCATAGTCCTGGTTAAACAGACCCTTTCCCTTTGCGGGGACAGCTGTGCTGCTGCTCTCACACAAAGCGGGCAGGGCCCAAGGTGCGTAGGACATTGTAGCAGGACATATGGACCACAGATGCTCTATGTGTACTTGGTCTGTAATCCAGCAGAGCTGAGACAACTGGAGAGGGCTGTGTCTCCTTTCAAAAGGGCCTCATGCCTTGGTCTCTGCCCCATGCAGATATCACACTATCAAACCCCCAATTCAGACAGTGCCCAGTGAACTCTCTGATCCCCACCATCAGTCTCATATTCCCAGCCACCCACACACAACACATATCCCTTCCCCGCCCCACACCCCTACTATCTGCAAGAAGGTGATGCTCACCTCCAATTTATCTGGCGAATCTCTACTCAAATATTGTTTGCTCTCTGGTTTAAGGATGAGCACTTACTCTCTGAAGCATCAAGCTGCAATGCTCAAGTTGCGATAGAGGGGGTCAGATAAGTCACATGGCCTTATTTCTATGCCTGATTGGGCAAGTAAAGATCCACTTCTGGCATGAATAATCACATGGGAGAATTTAAAACCTGGTTTCCCCAAATAGTCGTAGTTGATTAAGGGCTTGTCTACATAGGGAAAGAGACCGGAACAGCTATTGCTGAATGATTTTGGAAGTAGATTAAGCTAAACCACAAAAAGTCACTCTTGATATGGTATAAGAGCATCCGCACAAGGAATTATTGTGGAATAGCTCTTGTGCTTTACATTCATACCCTAGCTTATTTTGGAATAACTTCCCTGCGTAGATAAGCCCTTAGAAAGTTGCTTCTAAGTTTCCCGTTACAGGTGATCAATCTGCTTGAGGGGAAAAGTGACAATGAACACGTTTCAAAAGTCACGGCTTGTTCACTGAAGTGGTTCTGCAGTATTCTGCCAGGGATGAGATCCTCAACTGGGGGGCATTAGCCCTTTGGGGAATAATGCAAAACGGGTGCATTATAAAGGGAGCTAATTGCCTAGCAGAGAGGGCACTGGCCTGCGACTGGAGTTTAATTCATGGAATCACAGAACCACAGGGTGAGAAGAGATCGCAAGGGTCATCTAATCTCACCCCCTGCCAAGATGCAGGGTTTGCTGTGTGTAAATTATCCAAGAGAGGTGGCTCTCCAGCCTTCTTTTGAAAACCTCCAGTGAAGAAGCTTCCACAACCTCTCCAGGCATCTGTTCAATTGGCCTATTGTTCTTACAGTTAGGAAGTTTTTCCATGAGATTTAATCTAAATTTGCTGTGCTGCAGTTTGAACCCATTGCCTCCAGTCCTACCCTCTGTGGCAAAAGAGAACAACTTTTCTCCATCTTTTTTATGGCAGCCTTTCAAGTATTTGAAGACGGCTATCATGTCCCCCCTTCATCTCCTCTTTTCCAAACTAAACCTACCCAGTTCCTTCAGCCTTTGCTCAGATGGCTGCATTCCATCCCTTTGATCATCTTTGTCACTTGCCTCTGGATCCTTTCCAGTTTCTCCACATCTTTTCTATACACTGGTGACCAAAATTTGGCACAGCACTCCAGCTGAGGCCTAACCAGCTTGGAATAGAGTGGCACTATCACCTCCCATGACTTGCATGCTGTGCCTCTGTTAATGCAACCAAAAGTTGCATTTGCTTTTTTTGCAACAGCATCGCATTGCTGACTCATGTTGAGGCTGTGATCCAACATAACTCCCAGGTCAGTCTCAGCAGTGCTGCTGCCAAGCATTCTGTAGTTGTGCATATGGTTTTTCTTCAGTAAGTGCAGCACTTTACATTTGCCTTTCTTGAATTTCATTTTGTTGTCTAAAGCCCAGTTCTCTTATTTATCAAGATCCCGCTGAACTTTAGCTCTATTCTCCAAAATGTGTCATCTGCAAATCTGATCAGGATGCTCTCTAGTCCTACATCCAGGTCATTAATGCAGATGTTAAACAACACTGTACACAGAACAGATCCCTGTGGAACCCCACTCGAGACCTTCCTCCAATCTGACATCATTCAATTAATAATTACCCTTTGTCTGCGGTTGTTTAACCAATTACATATCCATTTAATGGTAGTTCTGCCAAGCCCACATTTCTCCAGCTTACTTATCAAAATGTGATGCGGGACTGTGTCAGAAGCCTTGCTGAAGTCCAGGTAAGTTATGTCCACCACATTTCCTCCATCCACCAAACCAGTTACTCTGTCAAAGAAGGAAATCAAGCTGGTTTGGCATGATTTGTTCTTAGTAAATCCACATTGGCTCCTTGTGATTGTCCTTAGATGTGCGGGTTACCCCTTCATCCTCCAGGTATTCGCAAATTGAATGTTATACATTTCTCTGTTACAGGGGTGGCCAAATTTACTGACCCTCCAAGCCACATACGACAATCTTCAGAAGTTCAAGAACCAGGGCGTGACTGCCGAGGCTCGTGGCTTCAGCCTTGCAGGTGCGGGGGCGAGCGAACACCTGGGAGCTGCAGGGAGGGACTGCTGAGGGTAAGAGGAGGTGTGTGCTTGGGGGCATGACTCAAGCTGTTGGGGGGGCAAACCTTTAAATTGTGCCCCCCCTCCTCTGTTTTCAGCAGCCACCAATCGTCTCTGGCAGAAGCCCCTAGCCCCGCCACCAGGCAGAAGCCCTAAGCTCCCCCCCCCCCAGTCTGATAGGTGTAGAATGGGGTAGGGGGGGCTCCGTGAGCCACACCTGAACTGTAAAAGAGCTGCATGTGGCTCACGAACTGCAGTTTGGCCACCCCTGGTCTAGTAGCTTCTCAGGTACCAAAGTCAGACTGACTGGTCTATAGTTCGCAGGCTCCTCCTTCCCAAATCCCAAGATTGGCTGGGGACCCCAGGCAAGTTACTTCCCCATCTCTAACAGGGGGACAATGGCATTCACCTCCGTCAGCTTTGAGATCTCTGGATGAATGGCTCTATAGCAGAACTAGGTATTATCATCATCAACTAGTGCTGCCCCAACCACTCCAGTAGAGCTGTACCACTGTTCGCCAGCAGAGGGTCTAGCCCTGTGTTTCTTCTCCTGCAACTTCCTAATTCGCCACATAACCCATCTCTCCCGCATGCAGGGCTGTCACTAGCGGGGTGTGGGGCCCGGGACATAGAAACTCTGCACTTATCTGCTGGGGGGTGCTTCCCCCATCTCTGCCCAGGCCCCGTCCACTCCACCTCTTCCCCCAGGGCCCCAACCCACCCTGCTTCTTCCGACCCCTGCTCTGCCCCACCTCTTCCCACCCCCCGCCCCTTCCCGCCCCCTCCCCACCCAGTTCCTCCCCCGAGCGCGCTGCACTCCTCTCCCCTCCCCACCAGTGCCAGATGCCACAAAACAGCTGATCAGCAGCAGGCGCTGAGAGGGAGGAGCTGATTGGAGGGGCCCGCCGATGGGCAGGAGGTGCTGGGAGGAGGGGGAGGTTGGTAGGAGGGGACTCCTCCTTCCCTCCCCCCCTCCGCTGCTCACCTCCTTGTTTGCCTCCTCACCCCTCTCGCCCGCCTGCCTCACCTCCACGCCGGGCGCCCACCTCCTCATGAAGCGCGGGGCCCCCGAAAGCACAGGGCCTGGGGCTGTCACCCCAATTGGCCGTACCCTAGGGACAGCTCTGCCCCCATGCTGGTGGCTGGAAGTTGAAGCTAGATAAATTCAGACGGGAAATAAGCACACATTTTAACAGTGTGGGTAATTGACCATCGGAACAACTTACCGAGGGTGATAGTGGAGTCTCCATCACTGAAAATCTTTAAATCAAGATTGAATGTTTTTTCTAAAAGTCAGGCTCTGGTTCAAACGGGCACCGTTCCAGGGAAGTCCTATGGCCTGTGTTACACAGGAGGTCAGACTAGATGATCACAGTGGTCCCTTCTGGCCTTGTAATCTAGGAATAATCTTCACCCACTGAGCACGTCCTCCCTAATTCCCCAGCACTCGAGAGGAGGGCTCTCCCCCAATCCCCGCCCCAGCATGCAGGGCTATGTAATCCCCCCCCGGCACACAGGGCTCCAGACAAGCTCCACCAGCTTCTCAAGAAAGTAGAAGGAAGTTTCAGGGAGGGAACTTTTTTATTCACGTCGGACAGGAAGTGACCCGGACATGGCACGGAACCGGGAAACTAAACAAAGGTGTCTGGAGAGAAGGGAGGTCTCTGCTCCCCCAACCTCAGGGCGCGGAGCGGGCAGGTGCCGTGGGGAACAGAGTCGTCATCCACTCCAGGGTGATGGAAGCATTGGTGGAAGTGGGGGAGGGGGTTCTTACCCATCCTCCCCTGGAGGAGAAGGGTGTGTGTGTGTGTGTGTGTCTCTCTCTCTCTCTCTCTCTCTCCAGACTCCCCATCAGATCAGCAGGAGGCGCGGGGTCTCCAGACAGCTGGATCTGCAGCAGCGGCAGCAAAAGGCTCTGTCTCACAAAGCCCATGGGTCAGCTGCTGCCATGTCCTGGCCCCAGAGAGGCTGGCGGGGGATCACTCCCGCTGGCTGGCCCTAGCCACGGGACCAAGGGCACCGTGGCCCCCGTGATGCAGCCTGCGGTGGGTGATGACATTGGAGCTCTGGCTGAAGCGTTTCCCGCAGTCGGGGCAGACGTAGGGTTTCTCTCCGGTGTGGGTCCTGCGGTGCTTGGTGAGGGAGGAGTTGACGTTGAAGCCTTTCCCGCAGTCCAGGCAGACGTAGGGCCGCTCCCCGGTGTGCACCCTCTGGTGGGTGGTGAGGTGGGCTCGCTGGCTGTACTGCCGCCCGCACTCACCGCACCGGAAGGGCTTCTCTCCCGTGTGGATGCGCCGGTGCCGCACCAAGTTGGAGACCACGGCGAAGCTCTTCCCGCAGTCGCCGCAGATGAAGGGGGTCTCCCCGGTGTGGCTGCGCTGGTGGGTGAGGAGGTAGGAGCTGGTGGTGAAGCCCTTCCCGCAGTCGGAGCACTTGTAGCGCTTTTCGCGCCGGGAGGCACTCTGGTGCCGGGCCAGGTGGGGCCGGTCGCTGAAGCCCTTCCCACAGTCGGCGCAGCTGTAGGGCCGCTCGCCGGTGTGGGTGCGCTGGTGGGCAATCAGCTTGGAGCTGATGGTGAAGCCTTTCCCGCAGTCGGGGCACTTGTAGGGCCGCTCGCCCGTGTGCAGCCGCTGGTGGGTCAGCAGGTTGGAGCTGCCGCTGAAGCATTTCCCGCAGTCGCTGCAGGCGTAGGGCCGCTCCCCGGTGTGGATGCGCCGGTGCTTGATGAGATCCGAGCTGACATTGAAGCACTTCCCGCACTCCAGGCAGACATAGGGACGCTCGCCGGTGTGCAGCCGCCGGTGGGTGACCAGGTGGGAGCGCTGGCTGCAGCGCCGCCCGCAGTCGGGGCACTTGTAGGGCTTTTCGCCCGTGTGGCTCCGCTGGTGACGCACCAGGTTAGAGACCACGTTGAAGCGCTTCCCGCAGTCCCCGCAGGCATAGGGTTTCTCTCCGGTATGGATCCGCCGGTGGGTGACCAAGGCCGAGCTGTGCCCGAAGCCTTTCCCGCAGTCGGGGCATTTGTAGGGCTTCTCGCCGGCGTGCCCACGCTGGTGCCGCAGGAGGTTGGAGAAGGCACCGAAGGTTTTGCCACAGTCAGCGCATGGGTGGGGTCTCTTTCCCCCGTGGGTCCTCTGATGCGCCAGGAGGTTGGACCGCTGACGGAAGCTCTTCCCGCAGTCTTTGCACGTGTTCAGTCTCTCCCTGGGGCGCGGGCCCTTGCGCAACAGGGAGTCTTTGCGGGTCCTGAATATTTCCCTGAGGCGAGTGGGATGATCTGAACAGGAGTCAATTCCCTGCACTGGGGAGAAAGGAAACCTCAGAGAGGGGAACGGCAAAGGGGAGAAAATAAACCAAAATAACTGCTGGGGAGACTGAAAAATCAGGAGTCAAGCCCTTCCCCCGAGGAGAGAGGAGCAAGTCTACCTCTGCATCCCCCTGAACACTCAGCAGGGAGAAAGGTTCTGCAAGGTGTCGGTCAAGACGGGTGGGAAGCCATGAGCAACGTCTGCCATGAGGATATGACCCCTGATGGGGACAATCCTGATCAGGGCGGGGCAAGGTATGAGGCAGAACTGGGGGTGCTCATGGGGCCTTTGTGGGAATCCCAGCTGTCTTCTTCACTCACCGATGGCATCTGTGTCAGTTTCATGGATTCCTCACCTGGGCAGTCTCCTCTCGGGTTCTCCCTTTCCCCAGAGCCTTGGAGATCCGGGACCCACGGCTCTTCCTCTTGTTGCCGCCGGGAGACAGCGTTGGGTTTGGGAATCGGAGATCCTGTTCACGAGACAGCAGAGAGGCAAAGACCCTGGTTGGTTAAACTGTCCTGGGAATTTACGGCAAGAATGTTCTGGGATTTGGATGGAGGGGGAACATTCATGGACCCCTTGGGGAAATCTCCCTCTGCCCCTTTGAAAGCCCAGGAGGTGGAGACAGGATTTAGGATTGTTCCATTTCCAAATCTCTCATCCCATGGGAGGAAGTGTGGTGGTTCTGGCCTCATCACAGAAATCTCGAAGACCTAGGCCGATCCCAGAGCTGCAGGGACTACACAGTTTCTAACAAACAATGAGAAAACACACCCTCCCTTACCCTGTGAGGTCCTGTTCGCATAGTTCTCCTGCATGGCGTCCCTGTAGAGGGCCCTCTGACTGGAGTCAGTGAAATACAAAGCCACTTCCTTGAAGGTCACCGGTCCCTGAAACAACAGGCATTTGCCACTCAGCACTTTCTACCTCAGCCACAATCCCACCAGCTCAGCCACAGGGGACCCAGACTGGTGTGTCTGCTCCATTCCCCAATACATTATGTCTTGACAGTTCCCATAACCCTCCAGGTTAGATCTGCATCCAAACTGGTCTCTCAGTCCAGGCTGCTCCACGCACACCTGCTCTGTCATCACACCCAGATTTGCCTCTTCCTTGCTGCTCCGGACATAAGAACAGCCATCCTGGGTCAGACCAATGGTCTGTCTAGCCCAGGCTCCTGTCTTCCAACCGGTGCCAATGCCTCAGAGGGAATGAACAGAACAAAGCAACTATCGAGTGATCCATCCCGTCGTCCAGTCGCAGCTCCTGGCAATTGTTTTGCAATGTAAGGAAAGTCAGATCAGAGAGCTGCGGCTGTGGAAAATGCTTCTGATGCTGCAAGATCAAATCCAGGCTTGTCTTGACCTGCCGGCCCTTCCGACTCCGTACACGCATGGCCCTCATCCCATCCGTATTACAGGGAACAGCAGTGCAGAGAGACTAAGTGGGAATCAGGGGTGTGGCCTAGTGGTTAGAGCAGAACTGGGCAACACGGCTTCAAAGTTACATCACATCCCCGTCCTTCAGTTTCCTTGTCAGTACAATGTGGATAACAAAACCAGCCTAGCTCCCGGGTAGGTGAAAGCCTGGGGTGGAAGGAGCAGCATTAACGTATTATTATTAGCCAGAGAGAGTCCAACTCAGGAACAGCTCCCTTGCTACGCACGCTCGCAATCACAAAAAGTCACCCAAAGATGCTGCTTCGAATGTGGCAGTTCTGTCCCCAGTTTGTCACAGGGTCGGGTCTCATTCCACCCAAGAGGGGAGATTCCTGCTTCCCAGTAACAAGCATCATCAGACCCCCTTGTAAATAAAAATTCCCTGTCCCAACCCTACCCTGTGTATTTCCTGCCTGACTCTCTCTACAGGACAAACCCACAGCAGCTCCCTGAGAAATCGTCCTACCTGAGCAGGCTCTGCTCCAGCCATTTCCCTGCGCTGGCCCACAGGAGAAGGGGATGATCAGGAGTGAACCGTGGACGTTGTTCTGCAGCCTATCAGGGGGGAAAGGGGAGTGGGGAGGTTTCAGATGGGACTTGGGTCCATTTCACACCCCCCCCCCGATTCCCCCCTAACTCCATCCCTGCAGAAAAACCTCCCAGATTCTGCTGCCCCTGCCAGTCTCTCCCCCATCTCCCTCCTGCCCCCTCCCCTCGGGCTGGGAGACTCGGTCCCTGGCCCAGCCCGGGGCGTTCGCTCCCCGGAGCTGGCTCGGCTCCTGCAGGCGCTCAGGGGGGCAGAGCCTGGGGGGG
>NW_020664770.1:107330-115656 GCF_002925995.2 Terrapene triunguis
ACACACACACACACACACACACACACACACACACACACACACACACGTGTCCCTGGACTCTGAAGGGATAAAATCACCCTGAAGAAAGCAAAGGATTTTTAGTAGGATTATTTAACCGCTTTCCTTTTAAAAACAAAACCAAAAAAACTTTTTATTAAGGCAAAGTTACAATAAAAGGTTAACATACTACATTACTTATCCCATCAGTATTAGAACCTAGCTAAACCAGAATCTTTCCTTTGTTTTTAACAACTATTTTACAATGTTGCCAACTCTCACAATTGCATCATGAGGCTTGCAATCTTTGGTGCATTTCTGAAAGTCCCAGCTCCTGGATTCATGTTATTCCACGAAAGTCTCAGCTTTCAGTTATAAAAATATAGGAACGTAGGACTGGAGGGGCCCTTCTGGGCCAGTGAGTAATCCAGTCCCCCTGTTCTCGCAGGCAATCCCATCATATAATCCCATTCATGAATTTATCAAGCTCCATTTTAGTATTAATTAGGTTGTTTGCCCCCACTACGACTATTGAGAGGCTGTTCCAGAACTTCACTTCCAATTTCCAACCTAGATTTATTCATGGCCGGTTAGTTGCCCTGTTGGTTTAAAAGGAAAGCTTGCAAATTTGACCTGATTGTATCATAAACGTTCAAAATGTAGAAGGCAAATAAAAAAGCCATCTATCTATCTATCTAACTATCTATCTATCTATCTCATGATCTGCAAGGTAATCTCATGATCTTGGGAAGGACCTGACTCATGGTTTTTGAAGATTTGGGGTTTGTTGTGCTGTATTCAAATCCAGTGAAAACTGAACATTTGGGAGAAAACATGTCTTTGTTAGTGGTCCGACACACTGCTTCTTCAGCGAATATGTGAGAGCTCACAGTTCACATGTCTCAGGCCTCCAACTTCCAGCAAAGCTCGGGTGCGTCTGATTCAGACGTCCTGATATTGCTCAGTTCAGAAAAAGCAGGAGAGGTGGATTTTTAAAATTGAGGTTTCCTTTATACATCATTAAAAAAAAAAAGCACAAACTCAATGTTAAAACATCCCTTTGCAGGTGACTTTGAAGAATGAGGATCGGCGCGCGAGCAGCGACTGAGAAACACAGGACGGGTAGCGAAGACTCTCCATGTGTGAGGGTAGAAAGGAGAATGAGACACCAAAAAGCATCGCCGCCCTCTGGTGTGAACCCCATCCCCCAGCCACCCAGTGTGGGTCCCTCATAGGTCCTTGGGGTTAGCCCCATGCCCCAGCAGCACCCTGGCATGATCCCCCCTCATGTCCCCCTGGTATGATCGCCCATAGGACCTTGGCTCAGGCCCCTCACCCAAGGGGGCCTCTCTCCCTGTTTCTGACCCATCCCTCAGGCACCTGCCCCCAGCCTGGTATCTGTTGCCCCAGGGGACCCCCCTCACCAAGCGAGCAGGCAGTGGACAAGTTTGGGTGGAGGCGACACAGTGCTGCCCCTCAGACCAGTTTGTTTGGGGCTCAGCACCCCCTCCGGAGGGGGATCACACCCCAGCTGCATCCCGGGGGCCCAGCCCGGCACTCCAAGCAGCACCAGTCTCCTGGCACCAGGAGAAGCTCAACTGGGATCCACTCTCCATCCTGGGGAGCCCAACCCAGGGCTCAGCTCCATCCCTCACCCCCGGGTATAGCCAGAGGGAAGCAAGAGAGTGATGGAGTCACATGGGTTGGGGAATGTCTCCTCCCCTCCTTCAGGATGGGGGGGAAGAAAGTGACCCACCCCTGAAGCAGAGAAAGCGGGTGGGGCTAAAATGGGGCTCTGGTGTCCCCCCATTGAATTCACTGGAGTAGGGTGTAAAGGGGCCACCTTTTCCCCAAGACCCTCCCTCCCACTCATTCCTCTCTGTCCCCTCTCCCTCGTCGCTCACCCTTGCGGGGTGGGGGGGAGGCCAAAAGTTGGGAGGGTGGGCGGGGGGAGGCCATAAGAACATAAGAACGGCCATACTGGGTCAGACCAAAGGTCCATCTAGCCCAGTATCCTGTCTGCCAACAGTGGCCAATGCCAGGTGCCCCAGAGGGAACGAACAGAACAGGTAATCATCAAGTGATCCATCCCCTGTCGCCCATTCCCAGCTTCTGGCAAACAGAGGCTAGGGACACCATCCCTGTTCATCCTGGCTAATAGGCATTAATGGACCTGTCCTCCATAAACTTATCTAGTTCTTTTTTGAACCCTGTTATAGTCTTGGCCTTCACAATATCCTCTGGCAAAGAGTTCCACAGGTTGACTGTGTGTTGTGTGAAGAAATACTTCCTTTTATTTGTTTTAAAGCTGCTGTATTTGGTGACCCCTAGTTCTTGTGTTATGAGGAGTAAATACAACTTCCTTATTTACTTTCTCCACACCAGTCATGATTTTATAGACCTCTATCATATCCCCCCTTAGTTGTCTCTTTTCCAACCTGAAAAGTCCCAGTCTTATTCCTCTCTCCTCATATGGAAGCCATTCCATACCCCTAATAATTTTTGTCGCCCTTTTCTGAACTTTTTACAATTCCAATATATCTTTTTTGAGATGTGGCGACCACATATGCACGCAGTATTCAAGATGTGGGTGTACCATGGATTTATAGAGAGGCAATATGATATTTTCTGTCTTATTATCTATCCCTTTCTTAATGATTCCCAACATCAGGCTGTGTTAAGGAAGGGAATGCAAACATCCTACTGCCATGATATAGGATATGTGAACCTTCCCTGAGTATGGTGTGTGTTCTGAGTGCAAAAACAGAGAGAGTGCAGATAAAGACAGGAGATGGTTGGGGATCTGAGGAGAGATTTCTATATGGGGAGATGCTGAAAAGACCAGGGCAGTTTATCGCAGAGAGGAAACAAGTGAGGGGCCAGTGAGGGATGAGCAGAGTTGGGGGGCTGGAGCTCTGCTGTTCAGAATCAGCCTGGCTCAGCGTTCAAGGAGAAAAGGAGCCAGGTCTGGTCTAGGTGCTGGAACTGGGGGTGCTCACTTGAAGTGGTTTCCATGTAGGGTGACCATACAACAGGTGTGAAAAATCGGGATGGGGGTGGGGGGGTATTAGGAGCCTATATAAGAAAAAGCCCCAAATATCAGGACTATCCCTATAAAATCAGGATATCTGGTCACCCTATTTCCATGATATACAGGGTTTACAGTTTGGTTCAATGGCTTTCAGCACCCCCACTGTACAAAATGTTCCAGCATCCCTCTGGTCCCTGCTCTACCACAGCCAGGCAGAGGTTTTGCAGCAAGAGGACTCTAGTGATGCTGAAGGAGGGGAGGCTGGTCTCTGTTAACTGTCTGGCTTGAGCTTCCTGGGTCAGAGGCTGTAGTGGCTGCATCTGAGCCCGGGCTGAGCCGCAGCTGCTCCCCAGCGGGGTCTGTGCGGGGAGAGACCTGCATTAACCCCCCTCTGTGCCCAGCTGGGGGACTTTCTGCGGTGGCTGGAACCAGCCCCTGGGGCAGCCCCGGGCTCTGCCGACACCAGCCCCTGAGCCGGAGCCTGCAGGTGAGGGGAGAGACCCGGGGGAAAGGGCTGGGGCCGGGCAGGAAAGTGACTCTGCACCAACGGCCCCTCCTTGTGCCAGCTCTGCTCCCAGTGGTCTGCGAGTCCCAGAGCTGCTGCCTCCCAATCCGTGCACTAGCTAAGAGCTGTGGTCTGGGTGAACCGAAATGTAACATGCAGAGAGCAGTGAGTCTCCATGGGGTTAGGGGAGGGTGTGAGCAAGGAATGAGAACTGTAACCATCAGTGCCCAGCATAACCTATGGGAGACTGGAGCAGCAGTGCTGGCTTGATGAGCTGCCTGGGACTGACTCCTGGCGCAGCCAGCTCTTCTTGGAGCATAGCTAAGGTCCTGCAATCAACACATCCAGGGTTGGCAGGATGGCTCTCTGCTTCAGGCACTGGACTGGGACACCTGGGTTCTGTCCCTGGCTCTGCCACTGACTCTCTATGTGACCTTGGGGAAGTTGCTTAGTCTTGCTCCATGCCTCAGTTTCCCCCTCCGTAAAATGGGGATGTTAGTACTTCATCTCATCGCTTGGATTTAAATAGTAAACTCTTTAGAGCCCAGGCTGTCTTGTCCTATATGTCTGTACTGTGCAGCCATGGGGTGCAGATCTCCGTGGGGGTCTCTAGCTGCTACCGCAATGAGCTCGATAACTGTGCCCCTCTCTTCCCCAGAGCATCCTGCATCCTTGGACATGGCTCTGGTTTCTACAGCTGCGTCTACACAGCCCATAGCACTGAGCCTTCCAGACTGGCTCGACAGATTCGGGCTAGCAGGGCTCACAAAAATAGCTGTATAGCCAGTGCTTTGAAGTTGTCTAGGATTGGGGGTGAAGGTGGGCTTCAGAGCCTGAACTCCAGCCCAAGCCACAACTCCAACACACTGTCTACACGGCCATTTCTAGAGCAGGGCTCACACTTGCCCAAGTCTCTCAACCCAGGCTGGGAGACTTGCTGGCGCAGGCTGTGTAGACATACCCTACAGCCACAGAATGTGGATTTACACCAGAAATGTGCTGACCCACCAAACCCCCATTGTGTGGCCATCTCTCCCTAAATAGCACTTCCCTACTTTGCAGGGGTGTTGTAAAGATTGTGGGGGGCTCAGATATTACAATAATGGGGCTATCTGGGTTGTCTAACAGATTGATATAGCGGAGAACTTCTACAAGACACCCTCCCCCCCGCCCCCCCCCGGCAAATGTTTTCTTTTCCATGAACACGTTCCGCTGTGTTCCGATTACATGCCCACAACGGGGCCAGGAGTCAAAACATGGGTTTTTAAATAAAATATCCTGCAAATCTACGACAAACCCTGATCTCTCCTGTTTTAGTTCCAATAACTAGGGTTTTCTGATGGCTAAACCCGACGTGATCTCCCAGCTGGGATGAGGGAGAGAGCTCCCAGCTCTCCAGAGATCCAAGGAAAGGCAGATCCCGAGAGGCGCCCGCGCAGGTGAGGAATCACTTAAAGCGACAGAGACGTGCCATCGGTGAGTGAAGGAAACAGCTGGGTTTCCCATAAAAGCCCGTCTGAGCCCCCCCAGTTCTGTCCCATCTCACCCAGGCCAGTTTTGTCCCTGGCAAGTGTTGTATCCTCATGGCAGCCATGGCTCATGGCTTCCTGGCTGACACCCAGCTATAGCTCCCCCAGGGATGTGGAGACAAAACTGGTCTTTTCCTCTTGCTACGCTGGGGAAGGGTTTGGGAGGACTCAGCTCCTGATTTTTTCATCTCCCTGGCAGCTATCTTGGTTTGTTCCACACTTCTAAGGTTTCCTTCCCTCTCCCCCCGCCCCACACAGGGAATGACTCCTGTCTGGTTTCTCTCTCTATCCCAGCAAGTGATGGGACGGTGGATGAGAACCAGGAGGAGAATTCTCAGCAGGAAGGTCCTGAGCAAGTGGAACCACATGGGACATCATCAAGATCTGATGGGGACGTTTCCCAGAGTCCTGAGCATGGAGATGCCTGTGACATCCAGCGCAGGCCAGAGAGGCTCAGAGAAATGATCAATCAACCCAGCGTGGAGAAAGTCCGAAGGGACTTGGAGACGCAACAAAGACCCCTCCGGCACTGAACGCCTGCTGCCCCGGCTGCGAGAAAAGCTTCCACCGTAGCTCAAACATCGTCCAACATCAGAGGACCCACACAGGTGAGCGACCCTACTGCTGTGCCGAGTGCGGAAAGAGCTTCAGCTACAGCTCCTCCCTTGTCAAACACCAGAGGACCCACACGGGCGAGCGACCCTACAAGTGTCCCAAGTGCGGGAAGGGCTTCAGCCAGAGCTCCAACCTGACAGAGCAACAGAAAACCCACAGCGCTGCCACACTGTACACGTGCCCCAACTGTGGGAAAGGCTTCAAGGTGAGGTCCAACTTCCTCCACCACCAGCGGGTGCAAACCGGGGAGCGGCCCTACCGGTGCACCGAGTGCGGGAAAGCCTTCGCCCAGAGCTCCGACCTCATGAAACACCAGTGGAGCCACACGGGTGAGAGATCCTATCAATGCCCTGACTGCGAGAAGCGCTTCACCCGCAACACGTACCTGGTCCAGCATCGCTGGGCCCACACCGGCGAGCACCCCTACCTCTGCCCTGACTGCGGGAAGGGCTTTGTGGTCAGCTCACGCCTCCTTGCCCACCGGAGGGTGCACACGGGAGAGACGCCCTACTGCTGCGCCCAGTGTGGGAAAGGGTTCAAGGTGCGGGCCAATCTCCTGTACCACCAGGGGATCCACACCGGGAACAAGCCTTTCAAATGCCCGGAGTGCAAGAAAAGCTTCAGTCGCAGCTCCGACCTGCTCATCCACCAGCGACTGCACACTGGGGAAAGGCTCTTCAAATGCACCGAGTGCAGGAAGGGCTTCAGCCGCAGATCGGACCTGGTGACGCACCACAAGATCCACACAGGTGAGAAGCCCTACACATGCCCTGAGTGCAGAAAGGGCTTCATGCAGAGGTCCCACCTGGAGGTCCATCAGAGAACCCACACCGGGGAGAGGCCCTGCCAGTGCGCGGACTGCGGGAGGAGCTTCAGTCAGAAATTGGCCCTGGCTAAACATCAGAGAGTGCATCTGGCAGAGAGGCATGATCCACAGCCCTGACTGCGGGGGTGGGTGGATAATCGATGTGTTTAGAGTGGGGGCAGTTCTAAAAGAAATAAAAATATTTTAAAAAACTTGGTCCGGGCAAAACCAAATCTAAATTTTTTTGAGACTTGCAAATAAAACTCATTGTGGACATGTTCCACGGCAGGGATTTGAAGCTGGGTCTTTCATGTCCTGGGTAAGTGCCCCACCCACTCATTGCCTTGCTTGGTGTCTCTTTTTGGCCCCAGGAGTGATCTAGGGAGCCCCACCTTGGAATATCCCACAGCTCACTGACTGGCATGCTTCCGAGAAGTAGGAGACCCCTATTCCGATACTTGCTCTGGCAAAGGGGGGAAACTGAACCTTGATTTCCCACAGCTAAAGTGAGTGTCTGAACCAGTGAGCTAAACATGGTGGGGGGGGAGGGTCAGCAGCAGCTCCTTCGTTTTGTGAATAGCTGAAACTATTCGTGTCACATTTATAAATAGTTTCAGGCATTTTTCATTGAATAAACTATTTGTCCCTCCAGAAATTTGCCCAGCTCTATGCAGGACACGTTAGCCTCTGCAGAGCCAGTTATTAACATTGCAATAGCACCCACATTGACATAGATGCTCCATTGTGCTAGGCACAGAGAGAGACAGCCCCTGGCCCAAAGAGCTCATGATCTAAATAAAACAGATATAGAGAGGACAGCCTATAAATCCTCATTCCACAGCTAAGACAAAGGGGATGTGACTTGACCAAGGACATGTAGGAGACCAGTGGCAGGTCTGGGAATAGTACCCAGGTGCTCTGAGTTCCAGCTCAGTGCCCAATCCACTAGGCCAGTACTTCTTAACTAACGTGCTGTGATTACAGCTGTGTGAAGAATGGGTTTTTTTAGTTTGCAAGCACAGTAGAACCTCAGAGTTATGAACACCAGAGTTAGGAACTGACCGGTGATCCATACACCTCATTTGGAACCGTAAGTACGCAATCAAGCAGCAGCAGAGAAAAAAAAAAAAAAAACGCAAATACAGTACAGTAAGGCCGGTATGTCCGGCTATGGTTGAGTTAGATTCCCAAGTATGTGACAGCTGGATGGAATGACAGGTTTTCCCCAGAGGCCTCCTTCAGTCTCCTGATCTCTGACAACTCTCACCTGCTGCCTGACTCATCCGATCTCCCACACCTCTATCACCCACATGCCCTCTCTTAAGCCTGATGAAGGGTCCTGTCGATCCATGGCCCAGGACAGTCACTGTCATTCCTTCCAGCTGGCACATACTTGAGAGTCAAACTTGACCATAGCTGGACATACCGGCTTCACCCGGAACACCTGAAAATGAAGATCTCTTCCTGTACTGCCTCTTCATACACCTGTATTGGACCTGGTGTTTGCTTCTGCTGAATACAGCTTTGCAGTCTGGGGGGAGTGCAGCTTCACGACACAGAGCTGAATTGGGCCTCTCGTATTTTTAGTGTACTCCTGCATATGACAGAGAGGAGTCCCCTGATGAGTCACATAGGCCCCACTTCCTCAAAGGCCAGCGTCACCCTGTGTCCGGGTTGCCAACCTGAAAAGGTTGAGAAACACTCGCCTAGACCATGCTGCCACCCTAGATTGTACTCTGGGTCCCATTATAAGGCTTGTGGCACCTTAGAGACTAACAAATTTATTAGAGCATAAGCTTTCGTGGGCTACAACCCACTTCTTCGGATGCATATGCATCCGAAGA
>NW_020664770.1:116056-135130 GCF_002925995.2 Terrapene triunguis
TCTTCGGATGCATATGCATCCGAAGAAGTGGGTTGTAGCCCACGAAAGCTTATGCTCTAATAAATTTGTTAGTCTCTAAGGTGCCACAAGTACTCCTGTTCTTTTTGCGGATACAGACTAACACGGCTGCTACTCTGAAACCTGTCATTATAAGGCTTGTTTGAATTCCAGAGCATTAAAATAAACTACCCTGATTAGAAATGTCGACTTTTAGTTGAATGTTTCTAACTCAAGAATGGTTTGTTGCCTCCACTTCCGACTTGCCACGTGGTTGGCTCTCCCTGAAAACCTGCATTCCAGGCTATTTGTGAGAAACCGGGCTGCAATTAAGCAAGTCGATGAGTAATTTTTGGAAGATGTAGTCCAGAGGAAGGATGGGCTAGCACGATGATCCTGAGACTGGGGCTTACAAGCCACAAGTGGCTCTTTAATGTGTTTCCGGCAACTCTTTGCAGCACGTGCTATTAAAACACAGGGTGATTTAATTATTAACCAATCTAAGTTATTAACCAATCAGAATGCTTTTACAGTAGAACTTCAGAGCTCCGAACACCTCAGGGACAGAGGTTGGTTGTAACTCTGAACAAAATGTTATGGCTGTTCTTTCAAAAGTTTACATTGAACATTGACTTGGCAGCTTTAAAACTTCACTATGCAGAAGAAAAATGCTGCTTTCCCTTTATTTTTTTAGTAGTTTACATTTAACACAGTACTGTACTGTATTTGCTTTTTTTTTATTTTATTTTTTTTGTCTTTTCGCCACTGCTGCCTGATTGCGTACTTCTGGTTCCAAATGTGGTGTACGGTTGACTGGTCAGTCTGTAACTCTGGTGTTCGTAACTCTGAGGTTCTACTGTACTATGTTATGAACCAATTAAGTTATTAAACTTGCACTAAGTTATTAACCAGTCAGGATGCTTTTACTATGATCACGTGTTTCCTTGCTCATGAAGAGCGGTTGTAGGGCTCAATAAGCATGGTTTAAATAACGTTAAGACTTCTGTCACTACAACTGTAGTTGATAAAATAATAATGCTTGATCAATCATTTTACTGTGAGAATTATATATAATTCCCCCCGTCATACTATTTAAATCTGAATATATAGTACTATAATAAATGAAACAATGGATTCACGCTGCTGTGGCTCTTTTGAGTAATGCTGATCACTAATTTGGCTCCTGACCCTCTGAGGTCTGATTATCACTGAGCTAGTGGTTAGGGCACTGGACTGGGTCCCAAGATATCTGTGCTCATGTTTCGACTCTGTCATATTCTTCTTGTGGGACTTTAGGCAGGGAGTTCTCAAAGTCCCCTAAGGGAGACAGCAAGCTGAATTGCACTGCGAACTGAAGCCTATTGATTTCAATAGTAATTAGGCACCTAAGTACAACAGAACCTCAGAGTTCGGAACACCTCAGGAACGGAGGTTGTTCGTAACTCTGAACAAAACATTGTGGTGTTTCTTTCAAAAGTTTACAACTGAATATTGACTTAATACAGCTTTGAAACTTTACTATGCAGAAGGAAAATGCAGCTTTTAACCATCTTAATTTAAACGAAACAAGTACAGAAACAGTTTCCTTATCTTGTCAAATCTTTTTGTTTAAACTTTCCCTTCATTTTTGTAGTAGTTTACGTTTAACACAGGACTGTACTGTATTTGCTTTTTTGTTGTTTTTTGTCTCTACTGCTGCTTGATTGCATACTTCTGGTTCCAAATGAGGTGTACGGTTGACTGGTCAGTCTGGAACTCTGGTGTTTGTAACTCTGAGGTTCTCCTGTACCTTTGAAGAGCTGGAACTCAGTTCCCAGCTCCCTTAGTCTTCTTTGAATATCTGGCATTTAGTTTCTATGGGTCTCAGTTCCCATCTGTAAAACAGGGATGGTCCTGGTTCTTTTGTCTACTTAGATTGTAAGCTGTGTAGGGCAGGGAATGTCTCTCGGTCTTTACAGCGCCTGGTGCAATGGGGCCTTGGTCTCAGGTGGCGCTACTGAAATATAAGTATAGTTTGGCCTGGATTCACAGATCCGTCCCCTGTAAGTACAGAAGCGAAATCCTCATGCTTTTACAAACTCAGCTACTACTGTGGCGGGGCCTATAGGAACAGATTCATGTGTTTAGGTCTCACTGACTATGAGAATTAGCTTTGATCGATCTATTTATTTTTTAAATAAATGGAATAAGCAGCGCATGCGGTGGGAGCGAGAGATTTCAGAATGGCTCCTCTTTATTGAGTGCGAAGTGACTTCCTGTTCCTTTCGCCCCTTTGCTGCGAGCGCAAAGAAATTGCATTGCATCGTGCAGGAATTTCCACACTGGGTCAGACTCCTCGTCTATCGCTTTCCATCTGCATCAGTGGCCAATACCAGATACTTCACAGGAAGGGGGACATGATTCAAAGCCTTAAGCCTTGTATACACACCCGGTAGTTGTACTGCTTTAACTATACTGGTGTAGTTAAACCAGAACAACCTCCCTAGCCTGGAGGCAGTAATACCGATATACAAGTGCCTATGCTGTGATAGCTTATTCCATACGAGAAGGGGATTTTACCAGTACAGTAAAACCTCAGAGTTACGAACACCTCAGGAATGCAGGTTGTTTGTAGCTCTGAAATGTTCATAACTCTGAACAAAACGTTATGGTTCTGTCAAAAGTTTACAATTGAACACTGACTTAATACAGCTTTGCAACTTTACTATGCAGAAGAAAAATGCTGCTTTCCCTTTTTATTTTAGTAGTTTATGTTTAACACAGTACTGTCCTGTATTTGCTTTTTTTGGTCTCTGCTGCTCCCTGATTGCGTACTTCCGGTTCCAAAGGAGGTGTGTGGTTGACTGGTCAGTTCATAACTCTGGTGTTCATAACTCTGAGGTTCTCCTGTATAAGTATTTCTGTAAAAAAAAAAAATCACTTCCCTAACTGAAATGTTCTACCAATACTAAATCAGAGTATAGCCCGTACCTAAATAGATCACTTCATCCAGGCAGCCTGACAGCTGTTTCTTTAATCTAGTGGTCCCCAAACGGTGAGGTATGGCACAGAGGAACACTCGGGGGAGGGGGGGTGCGACAGGGTCCAGACCAGCCCCCATGGGGGGCAGGGAGGGAACACCACTTAGCCCCACTCTGCCTCCAGCCCCAACCCCAGCCATAGTTCCAGTGTTGGCCACCAGCTTCCAGTCCCATTCCTGACCACGGCCCCAGCCACAGCTCCAGCCCTGGCCCCGACTGCGGCTCTACTCCTGGCCACGGCTCCTGATCATGGCTCTGAGGGGGGCGCAGACCAGGTAAGGTGGGGGCATGACTGAAGAAGTTTGGGGACCACTGCTTTAATCCATGCACAGTGCTTAGACCTCATGGTGATAAACTCTGTCAGTCCCTAATACAGCCAAATACTTAAACACATGAGTAGTTTCATTAACATTGATTGAGATTTCTCACATGCTTAAACTTCAGTATTTTTGTCCTAGGTGCTTTTCACATTGTTTCATATAGCAGACAATCTTAAAGGCAGGAGGAGAACTAAAATATTGAATAGGTTGCTTTGATCCGGACACAATTTTTCATTACTGACGCTGGCAAAGAAACTTGATAGTGGTTAGGCTGCTGGAGCGCTAAGAACACTGCTGATCACGCTGACCAACATTGTACCATTGTTTCCATGTACTCCCGGGTCTGTCTTTCTGTATCCATCTGTTGTCTCTTGTCTTAAACTGAGATTGTATACTCTTGTCTCCTGTTCCATGTTTGTACAGCGCCTAGCACAAAGGGCTCCTGGTCCTTGACAGGAGCTCCTAGGCACTACAGTAATACAAATAAATAATAGTAATTAGAAAAGTAAAAAGTGAAGAATACAGTCTGTGATGGCCCAGTGCCATTTATTCATTGTTTTCAGTGACTGGAGCAAAGAAAGATACTGCCGTGTAGGTAGTTCTTTCATCAGTGGGTGATTTCTGTGTCCACTGCACACATAGGGCAGATTCTGCTACACGTATTCATATTGAATAGTAGTTGGGAAACATAAGAATTGCCAGACTGGGTCTGTGCCAAGGTCCATCTAGCCCAGTATCCTGTCTCTGACAACGTTCCAGAAGATGTCAGAGCTTTGCTGTAGCAGATGTGGGATAATCTGCCCCCAGACAGATCTCATCCTGGTGTCTAATGCGAGATTCCTTCTGCCCCACAACATAAGATGTTTACAAGCAGGAATCAGGCTCACCGATTTTTAATTTTAAAATAAGTGGGATTGAGACATCACCAGACTATGAAATTAAACGAGCGCTGAGCAATCTAATAATGGCTTAAAAACATCCAACTTGCATATTTTCCCAGTGGCTTTGAAATTGTTGTGGAATTAATCTGCCAGGGAAAATGCACTATCCACAGCCAAGCTATCATCCTTAGGGATAGGCCAAACTCTGATTCCCTTGCTGTGAATAGTATTTCACTCCCTGATTAATTAATGCCATTGATTTTGGGGGGAAAATTGCGATTGTTTACTCTAGAAAGTAGATGACTATAAGGGGACATAATTGTCCTAACACCTAGGTACCATATTCATAGACCAGGATCCCCTTGTACTAGTTGCTGTACAAGCACATTGTTAAATGCTGATCTTGAATCCAGGCCCACAGGGTTTTCGGGAAGCAGCCCTGGGATGCTTCACCAGTGATACTCAGACCTCAGTGGTTTTATATCTATATATATATGTATATATATTTCTCAAAGCAAATAATAACTTAGTGCAAGTTGCTAACTTAATTGGTTAATTACATAGTAAAAGCATCCAGGTTGCTTAATAACTTAGATTGGTTAATAATTAAATCACACAGTGTTTTAATATTGTGTGCTGCAAAGAGCCGGAGTTGGAGTGCCTGGGATTGGGAACTCACTGACTTGGTTGGGCCAGCTGCCAGGGTTCTATGACCCACTTCCTGACTGGCCACATAGTCTTGGCCCTGATTGCCTGGTGACTCTATATAAATTTCCTGTTTTGCCTCTAGCCTTGTCTGTGCAACAGGCCATTGCCTTGCTAGTGCTGGCCTCACCTGACCCTGCCTTGCCCTTGCTGTGCCTTCCCCTTGGATTGGATCTCACCATGATCAGACTTCTTGCATGAACTCTGTTCAGGACTCCCTTTTGCCCCACCTTACTGCCGGACATTACCCACAGAACAAAAAGACAGTCTCTGCCCTAAGGGTCTTAGAAACTTAGTATGAAACAGGAGACAACAGAGGTGTATGAACACAGGCGCTGGCTTCCAATTGTCCTGGGGGGTGCTCAACCCCCGCTCAGCGCCAAGCCCTGCCCCCACTCCATTCCTTCCCCCAATGCCCCATGCTCACCCCACCTCTTCCTGCCCCAGCTCTGCCCCCAGTCTGCCCCCACTCCACCCCTTCCCCCAATGCCCCACCCCACATCTTCCCGCCCCTGCTTTGCTCCCGCCCTGCCTCTTCCCGCACCCTTCCCTGAGCGCGCCCCCTCCCTGCTCCTCCCCCTCCCTCCCAACTCCTCCTGCACACCTTGGAATAGCTGATCCATGGGGGGCAGGAGGCACTGGGAGGGAAGGGGAGGAGTTGATCGGCCAGACCGCTGGTGGGCAGGAGACACTGGGAGGGAAGGGGGGAGCTTGGCTGCTAAGCACCCATTAATTTTTTTCTATGGGTGCTCCAGCCCTGGAGCACTCATGGAGTCAGCGCCTATGGGTATGGACAAGCATGGGAATACAAGGAAACAATGAGACAATATTGGTCAGCGTGATAGACAACGGTCTCTGCACATCAACAAAGACCAAAACATTGTTGAGGTTTGTTTGTTTTTTGACATCGCAGCAAAGTAGAGTTTTGAGAAGTTTTGAGAAGTGGAAAATGAGGTAGTGCTGCAGGAATTTCTGTTCTTCCTGTCTTGTAGCAAAAGAAGAAGGCGGGATCACTTGACGATTACCTGTTCTGTTCATTCCCTCTGAAGCACCTGCCTTGGCCACTTTCAGAGAACAGGATACTGGGCTAGATAGAACTAGAGCCATTCTAATGAAAAGGGGACATGCAATGAAATGAAAAGGTGGGAAATTTCAAAACCAATAAAAGGAAATACTTTTTTGTGCCACCTGGAATTAGCCTGCGGAACTCATTGCTACAGGAAGTTGTTGAGGACAAGAACACAGCAGGATTTATTTGGCGAACAAGAATATCCAGAACTGTTATAATGAACAACAACACATTCTGTCAGGGATAGTAAACCTCATGCTTCATGGCTTAAGCCAATCTCTAAAGTGCTACCCCTGGTGTAAATGACAACACAAGGGAAAAAGCCTCTGGTGTGGGTGAGGGAGTGGAGAATTCTGATTTGGGTTCCAAGTGTAAAAAGAGGACTACAAGGTCAAGACAGAGGAGAATTAGCCCCACAAGAGGCTGGCGCCGTTTATTCTGAAAAGATAACAACTGCCTGAATCTTTACATTTATTTCAGTGGGACAGCAGTTGGAGTAAACAAGAGCATAATCCAGCTGTGGCTTTTCAGATGTTTTGTCTCACAAAAGGGTTGGGAAGGAGATTCTAAACATATTAAATAAACTGTTAAAAGCCTAATTTAGTTAGGAAGGAAAGAATGGCTCAGTGGTTTGGGTTGCCCGCCTTAAATTTAGGTCATATAGGTTCAATTCTCTTTATGTCTACACTACAGACTTTACAATGGCGCTGTGCCGCTATAAGGTCTCCCGTGTCGAGTTCTCCTGTGGGCATAATTAAACCACCCTTAAGGAGCAGGGATAGCTTTGTCAGCGGGAGCACAGCTCCTGACGACGATGCGCTGTCCACACCAACGCTTTTTGTCGCTAAAATTTTTGTTGTTCAGAGTTGTTTTTTTCCACACCCCGGAGCAACAAAAGTTTTAGCCACAAAAATGCCAATGTAAACATAGCCTAGGCAAATACAATTTAGATGGGGCTACTATAAGGTGGGTGCATAACTGGCTGGATAACCGTACTCAGTAGTTATTAATGGTTCCCAATCCTGCTGGAAAGGTATAACAAGTGGGGTTCCGCAGGGGTCTGTTCTGGGACCAGCTCTGTTCAATATCTTCATCAACGACTTAGATATTGGCATAGAAAGTACCCTTATTAAGTTTGCAGATGATACCAAACTGGGAGGGATTGCAACTGCTTTGGAGGACAGGGTCATAATTCAAAATGATCTGGACAAATTGGAGAAATGGTCTGAGGTAAACAGGATGAAGTTTAACAAAGACAAATGCAAAGTGCTCCACTTAGGAAGGAAAAATCAGTTTCACACATACAGAATAGGAAGAGATTGTCTAGGAAGGAGTACAGGAGAAAGGGATCGCGGGGTTATAGTGGACCACAAGCTAAACATGAGTCAACAGTGTGATGCTGTTGCAAAAAAAGCAAACATGATTCTGGGATGCATTAACAGGTGTGTTGTGAGCAAGACACGAGAAGTCATTCTTCTACTCTACTCTGCGCTGGTTAGGCCTCAACTGGAGTATTGTGTCCAGTTCTGGGCACCGCATTTCAAGAAAGATGTGGAGAAATTGGAGAGGGTCCAGAGAAGAGCAACAAGAATGAGTAAAGGTCTTGAGAACATGACCTATGAAGGAAGGCTGAAAGAATTGGGTTTGTTTAGTTTGGAAAAGAGAAGACTGAGAGGGGACATGATAGCAGTTTTCAGGTATCTGAAAGGGTGTCCTAAGGAGGAGGGAGAAAACTTGTTCACCTAAGCCTCTAAGGATAGAACAAGAAGCAACGGGCTTAAACTGCAGCAAGGGAGGTTTAAGTTGGACATTAGGAAAAAGTTCCTAACTGTCAGGGTGATTAAACACTGGAATAAATTGCCTAGGGAGGTTGTGGAATCTCCATCTCTGGAGATATTTAAGAGTAGGTTAGATAAATGTCTACCAGGGATGGTCTAGACAGTATTTGGTCCTGCCATGAGGGCAGGGGACCGGACTCGATGACCTCTCGAGGTCCCTTCCAGTCCTAGAATCTATGAATCTAAGCTCCAAAGCTTGTCTCTCACCAACAGAAGTTAGCCCAATAACAGATATTATCTCACCCCACCTTGTCTTGCTCATCATTGGAATTGGAAAAGGTTCAGAAAAGGGCAACAAATATTATTAGGGGTATGAAACAGCTTCCATAGGAGGGGAGATTAATCAGACTGGGACTTTTCATCTTGGAAAAGAGACAACTATGGGTGCATATGATAGAGGTCTATAAAATTGTGTGTGGAGAAAGTAAAGAAGGAAGTGTTATTTACTCCTTCTCATAACACAAGAACTAGGGGTCACCAAATGAAATTACTAGGCAGCAGGTTTAAAACAAACAAAAGGAAGTATTTCTTCATACAACACACAGTCAACCTGTGGAACTCTTTGCTGGAGGATGTTGTGAAGGCCAAGACTATAACAGGGTTCAAAAAAGAACTAGATAAGTTCATGGAGGATAGGTCCATCAAAGGCTATTAGCCAGGATGATCAGGTGTCCCAAGCCTCTGTTTGCCAGAAGCTGGGAATGGGCAACAGGGGATGGATCACTTGATGATTGCCTGTGCTGTTCATTCCCTCTAGGGCACCTGGCATTGGCCGCTGTCAGAAGACAGGATACTGGGCTAGATGGGCCATTAGTCTGACCCAGTATGGCCCTTCTTACGTTTTTATCATAGGTCATTTAGACTGTTTGTGCCTCAGTTTCCCATGGAGCTACCCTGCGTCCCAGCAGTGCTGGGAGGAGGATGCCGAGGCTAGATGGAAGCTTGTCTGATATTGGGATACCATGGTGCTGTGGGCTGCAGCTAGAGACACATCTGGAACGAGCACTAGGTTCTGCCAGGGAGCGGAGGGGCCGGGGAAAGCGGAGTCTGTCTCGGCTGCCTCTAGAGGGCTCTGGCTGCGCTCTGTGTTTCCTCCGGCCCGGATACCGGGGTTTGGTTTCCGGAGCGAGACGGGGTGACTGGTAGTGGCGGCGGGCGCCAGCTCTATTGTGACCCGAGATCTCAGACTGAGCCGCTGCTGCGGTGGGTCGGAAACCTGCGTTAACCCCGCTCTGTGCCCAGTCGGGGGGACTTTCTGCGGGGGCTGGAACCAGCCCCTGGGGCAGCCCCGGGCTCTGCCGACCCCAGCCCCTGAGCCGGAGCCTGCAGGTGAGGGGAGAGACCCGGGGGAAAGGGCTGGGGCCAGGCAGGAAAGTGACTCTGCACCACCGGCCCCTCCTCGCCCCAGCTCTGCTCCCGGGCGGGGCGGGGGTCTGCGAGTCCCAGCTCTGCTCCCGGGGGGGGGGGCGGGGGTCTGCGAGTCCCAGAGCTGCTGCCCTCCCTGACCCCCCCAGGCTCTGCCCCCCTGAGCGCCTGCAGGAGCCGAGCCAGCTCCGGGAGAGCGAACGCCCCGGGCCGGGCCAGGGACCGAGTCTCCCAGCCCGAGGGGAGGGGGCGGGAGGGACACAGGGGGAGAGACTGGCAGGAGCAATCAGTGGGGTGGGACGTTATTATGGGCTCCCAAGGGGCCCAGTTTTGTGCCCACTCTCTGGGTGACGAATCTTGCCAGTGACGCATGGTTAGAGCATTCCCCTTTGGGGGGTTCCCCCAGGCCTGGAAACAGGGCTTGCTGGGGGTTCCCCACATCTCCCCAAACAAAGGGGGTGGGGATGAACCCAGAGCACCTCTGGGGACCAGGGTATTGCAGGGAGTCAGAGGCCACCGGGGAGGGGAGGGGGATTTTGGAGGACCATGTCTGGGAGGAGAGGTGGTGGGGACAGCCCGTAGCACTGCAGGTAACATGGGGTGAGCCCTTGGTAACGGGCAGCAGGTTGTTGTGGGTGTAGGGGGATCCTGAGGCAGGCTGGGGTTGGCCTTGTAGGAATCTGGGGAGGGTTGTAGGGAAGCTGGGGCAGCCCCCCTCATTTTACCCCTCTCCTCACCAGCCTCCCCAATTCTGTCCTGTTCCCTTTCAGTCCCTACCCCTCCTTCTGTCCCCATGGGCAGGCTATAGACCCTTCTATTCAGCCCCCTGCTTGTTATCACCCTCCCGCAGGCTGCTGCTGGGGTTCAGAGGGAGCAGAGAGCCCTCCCAGCTGCCTAACCCAGCACCATACACTCCCCCCCCCCCGTTTCTGCCAGGGAGCAGGGATCTTTGCTGGGAGCAGGGCAGGACCGAACTGCCAGTCATGAAAGTGTCACACTGGGAAGCCCTGGGAGCCAAACCTGCCCAGACCCATTTACTGCAGCGTCCCTGGGCAGATTCACTTTCCCATGAACAAGGTGAGGAGCAGAGAGAGAGGAAAAGTCAGTTCTGCCTGGTCCCCGCGCTGCTCTGCCTGTGCCCAAGGGGAATCCCCCAAAACAGGCAGCTTCTTGGGTTCCGCACGTGAGTCCGAGACTCTATTCCTGGCAGGGTTTAAAAATGTTTGGATGGCTTTAGTCCTGGTGGGAGGGGCCGGGTCTGCTAAAGTGACACGGGGCTCATCTACACTAGAAGCGCTGCAGCGGCGCAGCTGCATAGGGCATCTGGTGAAGATGCTCTAAGCTGACGGGAGCGAGCTGTCCTGTCAGCATAATAAAACCATCTCCGCAAGAGGCGGTAGCTAAGCCGGTGGGCAAAGCTCTGCCACCCACATAGCGCTGTCCACACTGGCACGTAGGTCAGTGTAATTTACATCGTTCAAGGGGCGTGGCTTATTCACCCCCCGAGCGACATAATTACACCGACATAACCTGTCGTTGTAGACAAGCCCTCAGCGTTTTCCCAGCAAGGCAGAGCCATAGGTGCTGGAACAATTTTTATAGTGGGGGTGCTGAAAGCCAGTAAACAAAACTGTAAACCCTGTAAATGATGGAAATGACTTCAAACCAAGCATCCCCAGCACCCATGGCAGAGCCTAGTGTCTGTCTGCAAGGAAAAAGCCTAGGGGGTGAAGTGGACTAAAGCACCTTCTAGAACTTCCCCAGTCACCGGCTGCAGCATAACAGGCCCTTTTCTCTCCAGATCATCCCAACCTGCCTGGGGCATGGAGCAAGTTCTGTTCAGCTCAGTGAGGGTATTTTTAGTGAGCTGCTGGAGGAGGAAAGGGACAGCAAATGCAGCAGGGGAAGGAAGGGAGGGACATGACAAGTCTGTTGTGACTTGTGTGACTCCGGGTCTGAGTTTTGGGAACAGGCCTGTTGGGGAGAGTGTAGAATTCACCTGTCAATGGAACAAACCCTGGAATACCTGGAACTCAGCCCTTTCCTCTGTATGGCAGGGAGCTCTCAGGGTCCGTCCACACTTAAACACTACAGTGACACCGCTGCAGCTCCACTGCTGTAGGGCTTCTGTGTAGACGCTCACTACATGATGGGAGGGGTTCTCCCGTCACTGTAGCTAATCCACATCCATCGACTGAGCGCTGTCTAGGTTAGGTTAGCTTGGCTTCACTACATCTCTCAAGGGTGTGGATTTTTCACACCCCTGACCAACATAGTTAGACCGATGTAAGTTTTCAGTGTAGACCAGCCCTGTGGGTCCCAAACACGGGACTGATCAGCCGCTACAGAGCTGGGTTGGCCAAAGAGAGGAAAGTGCAGGGTGAGGCGGCGTGTTGTTGGCTGATTTGTGTGGGAGGTGGGTCTGCAATGAGCAGGGACAAAGAGCCACCGTCTAGGCCCGAGTGGCAGACTCATCCCCTGGTATACCTGCATGAAGCCAGGTCTGTTCTCTGAGGGGCGTTGTCGTGGTGTTACTGTCTCCAAACACCCCCTCATGGCATGGCCCTGCAGGCACCCCACCTTCTGGTTCCCCTTCTCAGGCTCCACAGCACGTTCTTCTGTGTCCAATATTACCCCTACCCTTTATTATCCCACACGGTACAAAATTGCCCCTAACACAGTCCATTCCCCCTGTCCCCCGGTACACACAGCTCCTTCGACACAGTTGAACGACACACCTCATACCCTGCTCAGGCATCTCTCACCTGCCCCTGCTGCCTCTTTCAGTCTCTTCTCAGCTGTCTCTTGCCTGCCCCTTTCCTGAATCTTTCTCCCCAGCAAACCTTTCTAATTCTCTGCAGCTTCCCCCCTGCACCTCAGCAAGGATCTTCCTTGGGAGCCCTTCACTGGGAGCCGACCTCCTGCTCCCAGGTCTCCATGGATTAGCCCCAGTGGGACACACCTGTGCTGCTAGGGTGACCAGGTAGCAAGAATGAAAAATTGGGAGCGGGGTGTATATAAGACAAAGCCCCTGCTATCAGGAGGTCTGGCCACCCGAGGTATAGGGGTGCTGGACCCACTTCTTTTCCAAGGAGCCAGCCACTCAGTGACAGGTGCAACATATGGGAGATGGGCAGCAGGTACTGAGCAGGGGGCGTTTGTCGTTACAGCCGCTGGTGACGTTAGAGGAGGCGACTGTTTCACCATGGAGCCCTGGGTGATGCTGGATCCGCGGCAGAGAGCCCTGTACCGGGACGTCATGCAGGAAAGCTATGAGACCCTGATGTCCCTGGGTGAGGAACTCTTTTCATTTCTCCCTTCTCTTCTCTCCAACTTAAATCCACTCCTTCCTGCCCCCCCCTCCTTTCCCCTCTCCATGAAGACGGGACCGGGAGGAGAAGAAAGGCAGGGAGCTGCAGCCTAGGAAGCCAGATGTGAGGAAGCAGGTATCATGCCGGTGTGGCTAGAAAGCCCCACAGGAATCCTTGGTGCTGATTGAGTATTAAACGTTTCATGAATCCTAAGCAAGTTGCCACAGAGCACTGTGCTTTGCTGATAGCGAAGGGCAGACTGAGGAGCTGTCGTAGGATTAAGAAGCGGCAGGAAGTAGCCAGGGGCTGTATAAGTGGAAAGGACGCAGGGCTCGAGGTGGTCCACAGTTCTCAAACCAGATGGTTTTTCTTAGGAAGAGTCGGCTTCCGCCTCCCCCCCCCCCAAAAGATTTTTTCCCCCAAAAAATTTTAAAATTTTTTTTTTGGGGGGGGGGGGGGGGGGCAAAAGAAGCCACTTTTTTTGGATACTTGTTTTCCCGAAATTTGTATCAAAGCCATTATCAACAGTGTTTTTTTGTTTCCCAAGAAATGGAATTTTGGGGGGGAAATTGAGTTAAAAAAAATGTGGGACACTGAGATGAAAACAACTTTGCAATCTGTTGCCTGAATATTGATTTATTTGTTCATTTTTCAACCCACTCTCTCCGTGGGAGCTGGAGTCTGTGGCAGGAAGGGTCTGACGCCAGGGCAAGGGGATACCGGGGAGAGGCAGAGGGGACCGGACGACGACCGAAACCGTGGAGCAAGGAGGGGGCTGAGGACAGAGGCCACAAGTCCAGAGGCGGAGCTGGCAGATCCAAGAGTGCGGTGGGAGGAGGACGCGGAGGGACGGCCTGGGGGAAATGAGGTCAGGGCTGTGGCAGTGGAGAGTGCAATGAGGATGTGTTTGGGGGATAGATCAGGCCAGGAGCTGGTTGCTAGCTCGGCTAGTGGAGAGGGGGAAGTTGGGCTGGATGGAAGCAGAGCCCAGAAGCCCAGAACCTCAAAGGTATTTAGGAGCTGGGCTGGAGAGGGATGGAGGGAGAGGAGAGATGGAGAAATCATCTAGAATGGAGGAGAACAAAGGCCTGCCTGAAAGGGGAGGCGCCAGAGGAAAGAGATTTTGGCAGGGGATAAGAAGGGCTGGCAGGCAGGAGGCGATGCGGTTTGAAAGGAGGAAACCGAAGAAACTGAGGAGGCGAACTGAAGATCTGAGGTGAAGTAGGGATACTGTCAGTTTCCCGGTTCAGTAACCAGGAGGAACTGGCTGGATGGCGTCTGTCAGGGCCCCAAACTGCCCAGGCTAATGCATGAGAATTCAGGCACCTTGGATGGTCCCAGACATACTAACATTGGTTGTAGGTGCTTGGACCCCCCCTCCCACCACAAACAGCTCTGGGTTGGCTCTCCCAGCATTTGCAGGAGAGCATCATTAGCTCTTTTTTTTTTTTTTTTTTTTTTTTTTACAGAGGAGGCCCGGGGTAAAATGAGTGGAAGAACCAGGAATTAAACCTGGGTCTCCTTACTGACCACATTGCCGCTCCTCGGCTGCTGTGAACGGTCCGTAATACAGCCCTGCGAACAACAGCAAACTGAAATCTGTGTCATTTATAGATTTAGTGCAAAATCTGCTTTTTTTATTGATAGTCTACACGCTCTAGGCCGGGGGAAGGAAGGTGTCCGCAGAATCAGAGGACAGAAGGGGAGGATGGCTCGGCCTAGCGCAGAGCGGGATGACACAGTCAAGGCCTTTGGTCTACACCAGAGAATGAAGCCATTCGAGCTGAACAGCTGTAATCCCAAGGGGCTCAGTGCTGGCCTGGCTTACTGAACCACTGCAGGTTTGTCCTGCATTCACCTCCCAAACGGCAGTGCCCTCTGGGTAGCCTCTCCGATAGCTGGAGAGTCCACTGACGCTGCTGTGAGTTTTGCTACGGCAGCTTCGAGTGACCCCAACCGAGATTGGGGTTCTGTTGTACTTTGCCCCACCCTCAAACCTAGCCGATGGGGATGCCAGCTCTGAAGAGCTTGTACCTCAAACAGATAAAGGGAGGGAGGGAAAACAGAGGCAGTGACTCGCCCGAGGTCACCCAGGAATAGAATCTGGGCATCCCGACTGCCAGCCCAGCGCAGTGTCCACAGGACTGGCTGTGGTTCAGCCGCAGGACTTGTCGGGCAGTTCTGGCTAGCTTACCTTCACCGCGGCACTAACACCGTGGTGGGGTGTGGATCAGCGTTCACGTCGCCCTCCCCGTCAGTACCCGGCCCGGGGAAGCTAATGATCCAACCAATGGGCCCAATTCGGTGATGAACCCTGGTCACATGCCCCCTGAGGCATGTCGCACATACGCTAAGAAGACTAATGCAGGTCAGACTTCAGCCCTGGAAAGTCCTTACTCGCATAGCCCGGGTCATAACTGTGCGCAGCACGTTTGCAAGCGGACCCAGGGCGTGCTACAAGCGTGCGGGGAGGTTGAAACAGCTCTTAGCACGGTTAATTTCTCTGGTGCAGTCAAGGCCGCAGAGTGGACAGAACAGCAACATCTATGGTCATCTTCTAGGGCTGGGCAGGCTATAAAGACCAGAGGATGGGCCAGAGGACAGGAGGTTTGGAGGAGATGGACAGAGAGGAACGACAGTAAGCGAGTGTAAAAGAAGAAGGCACAGACTTGAAGGCTGTGAGCTTGGAGTCAGTAGAGATAAGGGGAGAAAGAGACCAGAGGAGTTAGGGAAGTTGTGAGCAGCAGGGGCAGGAGGATGAACTGGGGGACAGGGAAATGAGATGAGGCCTGGATCGGAAAGAGAGAGGAGAACACATCACAGAGACCAGGCCAGGAGAGAGGGATTCAGCTGTTGAACAGCTGAGCCAGCAAAGAGCTGGGGAACAAAAGAGACCCCCAGGACAAGGGGGCAGCCAGAGAGGCAGAATCAGAGAGCAAGGAGCTGGAGTAGAGACACCTAATGAACCCTGATATCACCTGTTTTTCCCCCACGAGCACTATTTCCGATTTCTAAACCCGACCTGATCTCCTGGATGGAACGAGGGGAGGAGCCGTCCGCCCGGGATTTCCAGGGACGGGAGAGCCCCCGAGGAGCCCACACAGGTGAGCAACCGGGTGAATCAGACTCCCCCGGCCCATCCACCTCGGTGAATGGGGCACAAACGACACAGCCGCTGGAATTCCCGTGAGCTCCCGGCTTCTGCCTCCTCCCACCCGGGTCAGGTTTGTAGTCCGCAGCAGGTGTTGTGGCTATAGCTGGTTGGAATTTGCTCATTAAAACTTTTTCTTTTTTTTAAGAGGGAGGACCAAAAAAAGGAGTGTTTTCACCAAAACAAACATTTTTGCAGGAAATCTTCATTTTGGTCAGAATTTCCACTTTTTCAACCCAAAACTAGAAAATCAAAATAATCTGCTTTTCTTTAAAAAAAAAAAAAAAAAAAAGATTTTGCAATAAAATTATTGGTTGGTTGGTTGATTTATGAAAACTGAACATTTTTAGAGACAGCTCAAAGTTTTAAACTGCAGATGGTTTTTCGAAAACTGAAAATTGAGAGAAAGGGATTTCAGACTAGATGTCCCAGTGGGTCCCTTTTTAGCTTTAAATTCTGTGACTTTTCTGACTTCAGGTTCTTACAGTGACATTTTTGGGGTAGGAAATGAAATAAAATTAAAAACCACCTAAAAAAAATTCCAACGAATCATAATTGTCGCTTTTCAACTAACTCCAGATGTGTATTTGTGGCAGACGTCAGTCATGGTTCCCCAACCGTCCTGGCTTGTACCTGGCAGCAGCTCCCTTCCCCGGAGTCTTCAGATGGGATGTGAAGGCAGAATAAACCCCTTCCTCTCTCTTCTTTGGGGAAATCCGGGTTCCTTTCCCCCCCCCACGCCCCTGTGCAGGGGGTGACTCATGCTTGGACTCTCTCTCCCTTTATCCCAGCAGCTGATGGTTTGGTGAGCGACAACGAGGAGGAGGATGCTGACGAGGAGGAAGAGGAGGAGGAAGGCTCAGAGGAGCTGGAACCACGCACGTCTCAGAACCCTGAGTGGGAAAAGAGCCCTGCCGACTCCGATGAACAAAAGAAAGCCCAGCCAGGGAAGAAGCATGACAAAGCCACGCAGCGCGGCCCAGGCCTGAGGAAGCCGAAGGGCACTGTGGCCCAGACTCGCTGTGGCGACTGCAGGAAGAGTTTCGAGTGTGGGGCGGCTGGGGGCCGGCAGCGGAAGGGCAAGCCGGCCAAGGAGCGCGCCAAACCCTTCCGCTGCCAGGACTGCGGCAAGAGCTTCATCTGGGCCTCGCACCTGGAGCGGCACCGGCGCATCCACACCGGCGAGCGCCCCTTCCGCTGCCCCGAGTGTGGGGAAAGCTACAGCCAGAGCTCCCACCTGCTGCAGCATCGCCGCACCCACACCAGCGACCGGCCCCACAAGTGCGGCGACTGTGGGAAGCGCTTTGCCCGGCCTGACGAGCTGGCCGCCCACCAGCAGGGCCACGCGGCAGACAAACCCCACAAGTGCAGCCACTGCGGCAAGGGCTTCATCTGGGCCTCCCACCTAGAGCGGCACCGGCGCATCCACACTGGTGAAAAGCCCTTCAAATGCCCCGAGTGCGGAGAATCCTTCAGCCAGAGCTCCCATCTGGCAAAGCACCGGCGCAGCCACACGGGGGAGCGCCCCTACCGCTGCCCGCACTGTGGGAAAAGTTTCTGTCAGAGCTCGGACCTAGCCCGCCACAAGCGGACCCACCTGGGAAAGAAACCCCTGCGCTGCGGCGACTGCGGGAAGTGCTTCCGGGCCGGCCCGGCCCTGGCCCGGCACCAGCGCTCCCACCGGCGGGAGAGGGCCCACCGCTGCGGTGACTGCGGCAAAGGCTTCGTCTGGGCCTCTCACCTGGAGCGGCACCGGCGGGTCCACACGGGCGAGCGCCCCTTCCCCTGCACCAGCTGCGGGGAGCGCTTCGCCCAGAAGGCCCACCTGCTCCAGCACCGCAAGACCCACTCCCCCGACCGGCCTTACAAGTGTGGGGACTGCGGCAAGCGCTTCGGGGACAACGCCGCCTTCCTGGCCCACCAGCAGGGCCATGCGGCGGAGAAGAGCTACAAGTGCGGCGACTGCGGGAAAGGCTTCGCCTGGGTCTCCCACCTGGAGCGGCACCGGCGCATCCACACCGGAGAAAAGCCTTTCAAATGCCCCGAGTGCGGGGAATCCTTCAGCCAGAGCTCGCATCTCACCAAGCACCAGCGCAGCCACCTGGGCAAGCGGCCCTACAAGTGTAGCGAGTGCGGGAAGGCCTTCGGCCTCACTCTCGACCTCATCATCCACCAGCGGACCCACATGGGTGGCAAACCCTATAAGTGCTCCCGGTGCAGGAAAGGATTCACCCGCCGGGCCAACCTCATCAAACACCAGCGGAGCCATGGGGAGGAGGAACCCTGAGGGGATGCACGGACTGGGCTGCAGGGTGGAGGGAGCCAAAGAGGGTTAGGATAAACATGACAGTCGGAGGCTAACAAGAGCGTGTGTGGCGGGGAACAGTATAAATGTGAGGCTCAGAGGCTAACCGGATAGAGGGACGGTATAGATGTGTTACTTGGTGGCTAATGAGGTGGGGGAGCAGTATAAAAGTGACACATGGAGGCTAATGGGGTGCGGGAACAGTAGAAATGTGATACATGGAGGCTAACAGTGGGGGAACAATATAAACGTGACACTCAGATGCAGTATAAATGACCCTTGGCGCAGCTGCCCTGGGATTCCCTGTGTCTCACGGTAGGGTTGCCAGTTTTGGTGGGATGTATTCCTGGAGGTTTCATCGCATGACATAATCTTTAATTAAAGATTAATCTTTAATTCCTGGAGATTCCAGGACAATCCTGGAGGGGTAACAAACCTAGTCCCTCAAAAGGCATTTCCAGATGTCTCAGAGCATGTCAACTGGCCTGGCCCGCCCCCAGTCACCGAGGGAGACAAAAAAACCTGGCAGGCCAGCTAGTCATTGCCCCCTGCTCCCCATTTGCTACGTGGTCCTGTGTAGGGATGATGGAAATTTAAACGAGAGTTACCATACGTCCGGATTTCCTCGGACATGTCCGGCTTTTTGGTGCTCAAATCCCCGTCCGGGGGGAATTTCCAAAAAGCCGGACATGTCTGGGTAAATAGGGAGGCATAAGCCAGGGTCTGCCGGCCCCAGCACGATCCGCCGGGTCCGCAGCGCAGCCCAGCCGTCCCGGCTACATTGCAGCGAGCTCGGGCGGGGGGGGGGGGGGGCTCGGGCTTTCCTCGCGGGCGGGGATCCCCCGGCCACTGGCGAACCCTTCCTGTGGCCCCGTTGCCCCGCGCGGCTCGGAACCCGGCACCACGGGAGCTGCTTCCAGGGACAACAGGCCAGGGAACGTGCTCGGAGGCGGCGTGTCCCGGGGCTACAGGGACCCGCGCCGCCCCGGTCGCCGCTGAGTGTCTGAAGCCCCCGCCAGGCAGAGGCTGACGGGTGAGCGGGGGTGCAGAGCAGGCGGGGTGGTGCAGAGGCTGCAGGGCGAGGAGGAGCAGGGCAGGCAGGGGCATAGAGG
>NW_020664770.1:135230-163072 GCF_002925995.2 Terrapene triunguis
GGGGGGGGGGGGGGGGGGGGGGGGGGGGGGTGCAGAGGCTGCAGGGCGAGTGGGGAGCAGGGAAGCACTTAGCAACCCCCAACCAAGATCATAGCGGGAGGGAGGAGGGGGAATGCAGGGTGCTCAGAGGAGGGGGCAGAGTTGGGGCGGGGCCGGGGGTGGGGAAGAGGCGGAGTTGGGGCAGGGCCAGGGCCCCCATGGGGTGTCCTCTTTTTTCAGTGCTGAAATATGGTAACCCTATTTAAACAGAGATTCTGCTGCACTCACCCCTCCCCCTGCAACATGCCCAGGATGGCCCAGACCCTCAAAGGTATTTATTCCTTTGATATCAGTGGATTTTAGGAGCCTAAATGTCATTGAGGTTCTGGGCCAATATCCGCAAGGTGAGAAAAGCCTCCACCGGGATCGGAACTGCAGATACTGCTGTGACTTGTCCTTGCCTGTGAGAGCAGCTGCCAGCAGATAAGGGGTTCGTGCTGGGCAGGCAGCGGCTGCAGCAAGGCCATTGCTTTGCTCCAGCAGATCTGAGCTCCCCGAGGACAGAGTCAGTTTCTTTTGTCACCAGATCCCAGCGTGGCTCCCCAGAGGCCTGTCCTCTCCCAACCCCTGTAGGAATGTCCGGCTGACGCTTCCGGGAGCTGGGATCTGTTTGCGGCTGCGTTCTTGGATATTTTTTTTTGGAGTGCATCGTGCCGAGTTTAGTTCTCCACCACTGAGTCGTAGACGATGGTTTATTTGTGATTTTTCTTGCTTTCTGTTGGAGGCAAATAAAATAGAATGTAGTTTTACCAGCCTTACAGACTCCAGGATATTTGGCATGATTAGAAATATGCCTTTAAATACAGCAAGATACTCATTGGAATAGAGTCTATTTAATTTGAACAGGAGTGTTGTAGATCTATAGGTACCATTAACTCAGGGCTGGTTCAGACAAACCCAGGACTTCTGTGGAATATTTATTTGGGATCCCCCGCGAGGGAGAGAGACTGCACTCTCTCTTCAGTTAGTTATCAACCAGGAGCCCATTAACAGGCCAAGCCTTTCATAAGTGACAAGCTATTTGAACTCCTCCAAGTACTTAAACCTCACACCTTCTACTCCAAGTGCAGGGCATGTTTCTTTAACCTCCCATCTGGAACATAAAGATACACTGACATGCATATTGGTTTTAGAAACCCTTACCAAAACAAGACACTCTACTGTACACGTTCTCCTCTAGGGGGGTGTAGGAGAGACCAAAGTCGCTTAGTGACCAGCTGGAAGGCACTCAGATACTCAGGAGATGAGCGCAATAGAAGAACCTATATAGAAAAGAACAACTTTTGGGTGTCCAACTTGAGACTCTGTAAAGGTGTTTAATTTTCTGAAGGGTAGGAGCTTGGCCCTTTCAGGTGGCTCATTCTGGACACCCAAACTCCCTAGGCATTTCTGGAAAACCGTGGCCCATTTTTCAATCCCCTGCCCTCCCCTCCCCTCCCCTCGCCTGCAAACTCCCAAAATTAAAATACCTGCAGTCTCAATTTTACGGCAAACGGGAAAAAAATTACAGAAAATTTCAGAGGTCTGGCAAAGTTTCACTGGTTTAATGAAGGTCTTGTCTACACACGGTTTTTATAGCAGTTCAATTATGGTTGGGGTGTGATTTTTCTAATGAACTAAGTGCACTGGTTTATTGATATAAAAGTGCCTTATTCTGGTGTAACTTAGGTAACAAGGCAGCTTACTTCGACCTAACTGTGGAAGTGTCTACACTTAAATTTCGGTCCCACGGATGTAACTGCCCCACTGCAATGACTCCATCTCCATGAGCAGCGTAGAACCAAGGTTGATGATGTTGGGTCAATGCCGTCTCAGTGTAGACACTGCGTTGCTTAAATTGATTGTTACTGGCTTTCAGGACCCATCCCACAATGCCCCACATTGACAGTACAATCGATACAAGGACTCCTAGTGAGGACACGCACCAATACAAGGAGCAAAGTGTAGACACGGACAAGTGATGCAATTACTGCGGCAACTGTATGCCGACGTCAGTTAGTCAACTTAATTTTATAGCATAGACATGGTCTTATTCCCCTTCCCTCCAGGTATAGCTATTCCAGTATAAGTACTTTCATACTGAGGTCAGGTCTATACTACAATGTTTCGGCAGCATAGCTATGTTGGTCAGGGGTGTGAAAGAAAACAACCCAGGGTAGATGCATCTATGCTGACAGAAGAGCGCTCCTGTTGACATGTCTAATGTCAGTGGGGGAGGTGGTGTTACTATGCCAAAAGAAAAACTGCTTCTGTTATTGTATGCTGTGTCTACACAAGAAGATCTGCTGGTATATCTGTACGGGCAAAGCATTTGTAGCGTAGACAAGGCCTGATATAACTTTGTCCACACTGGTATAGATAAGACAGTACAACTTTTGTATGTAAACAAGGGCTAAAGTTGAAATTTTAAAGTGATTCAATTCAACCTGTTTTACAATGGTTTATCTTGCACTAGCAAATTTTCAGGTGTAAGCTATGCTGATATAACCAGTTTTAAACCAAAGTAAGGTGGTTTACACCAATTCAGCAAATTTAGGTGTGGACGCAAGCATAACAAAGTTGATACAAGTTGACTTAATATTGTAGTGTAGACCAGGTTTAAACTGGCTTTTAAACCAAATTAAGTTAAACCAGTGCAACTTCTGCATGTAGACATGATCTAAGAAATTAAGCGTCTTTTAAGGATTAAAAAGTCATGACACTGACTTCTTCTTTGAAAGTGCTTGGAGATCCACTGTGGAGAAAATACAAGGTAAGTGCAAAACATTACTGACTGCAGCTTTCCGTTGGAGTTCTGAAGGCGCAGAGGCTCAGATAGGTGCATGGTGACCCAGAGCAGTAGAGGGCATTTCCTGGCTGTAGAATTAAAGGGGCTCATGTCTGACTTTTCTGAGGTTCTTTAGCATGTTCAGAGGGGCGGCAGCCATGCCGCGGGTCCATGGGTCACTATCCTAGGTGGCCTTCACTGCATAGAGCTTGTGTTGTGTGTTTATAGTAAAATCCCCAACTCTCCAGATTGCCACCCCCCATGTATTCAAAAACCATGAGTTGGGTCCCCCAAAAGTCACAAGTGACTTAAAAAAAAACCACCTTAAAAATAAATTCTGGGTTCTCTGTATTTGCTTTCTGAACCTTTAGGGGTTAATACGTTCAAGCTTTTCTCTGCAACACAGGGGACTCTCTTTATAAAATGATTGCTGAGAGTTTCACATGACTCCAGGGGCTTTTAGACAATGACCAAATATCACAAGACCAATGATAAAGATGTTGGTAACCCTGGAATTTACTCCCCGCCCCATTGCTGCAATTAGGGCCAGATTAAAAGCCGCCAGGGTCCTAGCCATGTCACCTGTGCCCCTCCCCACACTACAGCCCCACCTTACTTGGGATGCTAGCAGCAGAAGCTACCACTGCAAGAGCCAGCTGATAGAAGAGCCTCTGCCTCTCCTCTTTCAGCAGCCTGTGTCTGCTGCTCCCTGCCTTCATGCAAGATCTCACCTGGGCTTGACTCAAAGGATTCTCTCTGTAGGGCCCCTGCTGAGCCACAATGGAGGGCAGCAGCACCCAGGGGCCCAACCCAGAGCCCCCCATTTGGCATTAGCAGTACGGGGCTCCCCCGAGCAGTCAAGTTTCAGAGTTAAAATTGGGATGGATAAGGCCCTCCACCTCAGAGCAATCGGCTCAGGCTCTCTGCAAACTCAGGCAGACATCACCAGAGGGGCTACACTCTGGTCACATTTTAAAGCTTAACCACCACAAAGTCTAGGAACCTTATTATTATTATTAAAAGAAAACTAAGTATGGGAGTCAGGGCCAGTAGTGCCAAAGGGCAAAATTTTCAGAAAGTACCTATGGGATTCAGGAGTGACATAGTTACGCAAGAGCCTAAGTGACACTGAAAGTCAATGAATCACTTTTGCTGGTAGGACATAGCCATCTAAGTCACTTAGCTTCACAGAGCCACAGGGTATGATCTATGCGCTGGCCTGTAACCAGTCCCGGAGAAGTGACCCTTTTAGCGTGCCAGGCCCCTAGCCTCACAGGGTATGTCGACACTGCAAAGAAAAACCTGCAGCGGCGAGTCTCAGGGCCTGGGTCGATGGACTGAAATAACCATGTAGGTGTTTCCACCCAGGCTCCAAGACCCTCCCAAAGTCCAGGACTGCAACCCAAGCGTGAACATCTACAGTGCTATTTTTAGCCCCACAACCTGAGTCAATGGCCCCGGGCTCTGAGACTCGGCCCCGCAGGTCTGTCTTGGGAAGGTAGATGTACCTCAAGACGGCCTTCAGGCACCAGCGCTCCCCGTCTCTGTCCATGGCTCCCTGCAGCCAATCCAACCCAGCCAGACTCCTGCAGGAGGTTTGGATCGGGCCCCTTCAGGGCTCTCAGGGAGTATTTCCAGAGACACCAGGCAGCCTTTGCAAAACAAGGTCACCATTGATTAGGCCCTGGGTGTACAGAGTCAGAGAGCCCCTATGCTAGCCCAGAGAGAGGCAGAGTTCAGCCCGGCCAGGGCTCCCTTCAGCCATACTGCCATCAAAGGCATCTTGTCTGGCTCTTGCTCCCTCTCTGTCCCTTTGTCCTTGGATCCCAGCCACCTGCCCCCTTTGTTCTCCATCCAGTTGGGGCCTTTTCTCCACTTTCCTGCCAAAGGGTGTGTGTGTGGGGGGGGGGGGAAGATCTCTTTCCTCTGGGGTGCTGGTTGCGAACATCCTGGCCAGTGGGATTCCCAGATCTTCCAATGAAGGAGCCACCTTTGAGGCTTCAGGCCAGCAGTGAGGAGAGCAACTCCTGAATACCTTTAAAAATAGGGGCCTAAGTCACTTTTGAAAATGGCACGTTTGAAAATGTCACCGTAGGTCTTAATCCGGTTCTGAGTCCGATGGAGATTATCTGACCTCCAGAGCTCACTGCAAGGCAGCTGGTGTTCTTGTGTTAAAGCAATGAAAGTTTGTAGAGAATCACGAGCATATTTTGAGTCAAATATCACATAGTACAGAAGCAGAGCCTGTTGTAAGCTCTCTGCAGCCGATAGCCCTGCTCCTCCACATGGCGTCTGCCTGCATCCTACAGCTGCTTTTGGCCCGGCTTGCCCAGGGCAGGTGGCTCTTTAAGGTGGGCTGAGCTGTGTTGTTATCAAAGGGTTGATCACAGACAGGGCTGAGCAGGCAGTTGTCACAGAGAAGCGTGGGCTTTAGCAGGCATCTCCTCCAGGTTTTTTTTTTTTTTAAATCTCCTAGAGCTGGAAGGGACCTTGAAAGGTCATCAAGTCCAGCCCCCTGCCTTCACTAGCAGGACCAAGTACTGACTTTGCCCCAGATCCCTAAGTGGCCCCCTCAAGGATTGAACTCACAACCCTGGGTTTAGCAGGCCAATGCTCAAACTACTGAGCTATCCCTCCCCCCCTATGCAGAGCTGCCTGCTGCTAAACTGCCCATATCAGCATGACTTCCAGTGGCATAGCCCTTGGCTGCAGCCACAGACAGATGCTGCCGGCTGAGTGGCGTCCAAGCTACCATCTGCCACCACTGAATAGGCCATGGAGTTCTTAGCCAAGGCAGCCAATCACCTTCCAAACAACCCCATCAAGCTAATGTTCTCCAGGGCTGGTGTCTTATTGTGGTAGAGAACTCCAGTCACTTTGAGCACAGAGGCCCACCAGCCAACAGCTAGCCAGAGCGAGCCATCTTGTCTCATCCCATGTGACTGGCTTTGGCGGTCTCCCACCTGAAGCTAGTTTATCCTTTCTTCTCTTTAGCTAAGAAGCGATCCATGGGGAAGGTGATTTTCTCCACTAAATAGCTGGGGTTTGTGTTCCTTCAACGAAACATTTTTTTCTGCAAAGTTGAAGCATTTCTGCAGCATCCTTCCCTAGACAGATTGTGGCATTCACTCTGCTTGTCTACCTTCTGCTGCCTTTGCACCCCAAAATCCAAACACACACACACACACACCCTAAAACACATTTGGTTCCTGTCCCATCCCCCTTTTGGCTCCTGTCTCCCTTTCCCAATAGTTCCCCCCCCCCAAAATCATTTGGTTCACATCCCTCCTCCCCATATAATTTGGCTCCTGTTCTGTCTCCCCCCGCCCCATACACCCCTGAAATAATTTGGCTTTATTGCCTCCCATACTCACACCCCTTTGTTGTTGTTATAGATTGTAAGCCCCTCAGGGCAGGGACCATATTTTTGTTTTGTGTTTGTACAGCGCCTGGCATGACAGTGTCCCGCTCCATGGATGGGGCTCCTAGGTGCTACGGTGTATGATGGTAGCCCCGAGAGACCACAACTGAAATCAGCTCCCCCCCGTGATTCCAGGGGCAGATGATGGACCAGCAAAACATTCTCAGGTGCAGAACTGGGGGAGAGGGGGCAAGTTTTTTGGCTTTCCTAATTAGCTGCCCTAAGGGAGCCCTCCCCTTGCTGTACTAAGTGCCAATCTACCCCTGCTGGCACATAAGGCCCTCCCTTCCCAGAGGAACAGCCCCCTTCCCCTAGCAAAAGGGCCTGGCTCTCCTGCCACCCTCCCCCTCCTGCCTGCCGCACAACCAGAGCACAAACGGGGCTGGGAGGAGGTCAGGTCACTCCATCTGGCAGAGGTTGTGGGGGCATCACCCCCACACCCCTGCAATAGCAACCCATTGGCTCCAGTTCCCCTCTTCAAACGCCCTACCAGAAATCATTCAGCACCAGCACCCCCCCTCACAAAAAATATTTGGCATCCCCCCGCAAAAACGTCTCCCCACTACCACGCCCCCTCCCTTACCTGGAAAGAAGGTGGCATTCAGAGTGCCTGCAGCTGTGTAACAGCAGGAGGGACCAGCTCTTGTCCATCAGCATCCCCAGGGGTGAGAGAGTCTCCAGAGGTGAATAGAAGAGGGCTCTGGCCTCCCAGCTGCAGGATGTGCTGTGTTTCCAGTCAAAATGGAATTAGGATGAAATCTAGACACTGCATAAACATGGGACTAAACTCGCCTGATTCCTTTGCCGCTGAAATTTCTCTTGCACATCTGGTTCCTTGTACCCACTTTTGCACGGACTAATGGCAGCTGTGCACAGCAGCTGGCCGGGGCTGGGCTCGGCAGCAAAGTGGGCATGTGGAAAAAGGGATTGATGAGCAAAATTAGTGGCACTTTTGAAAATCCAACCAGTTGTGTCCAGAAAGAAGCAATAAATAGACCCAGTCCCACCTTGCACAAAGCGGCACAGACACATACATGCACCCTAAAAGCACCAGCCATGCTCCCTGTAGTCACACATCATACACACAGCAAGGTTGCCAACTTTCCCCATTTTAAGAGTCTCAAGCCGTGTGCCCAGCTCCTGGAATGCAGCGACTGTAGGAAAAATCTTAAAAAAAAAAAAAAAATTCTAAGTAAGTTGCTAGCCCCTGTGGTTGCAGAAAAAAGCTTGAGAACATGACCCGAGTGTATAACCCAAGGGCTCAGAGACCAGAAGGGGAAGAAAAATGCCATTTTTAAAAATTCCAGGGTTTTTAAGACAATCTCCTGATTTTTTGAGGCTTCTCTCCTGTTTGTTTTGAATGCTTCTAGCTGGTGGCATGGCTAATCCACCACTGGTGACTCTGGAGAGCTGGGATCTGTTCTTGGCTTTCCCCCAGGCCTGCTAGGTGACCTCAGGCAGGTTGCACTGCCGTGCCTCAGTTTCCCCATGTGTACAAGAGGGATAATGATATTGTCATGGAGTCACAACGTCTGGTCTACATTCCCCCCTGCCCCCCCCCCCCAAAAAACCCATCACCAGACTCTGGGGAGTGACACCTTTCAGTGTGCAGGACCCACAGTTCCACGGGCCTCTGAGACTGAGTCTTTGGCAGTTCTGATCCCTGTCTCTCTACCCAGCAAATCCAGCTGAGCCCGATTCCTGCGGGAGGCTTGTATGGCAGCCCTTCAGGCACCAGGCTCTCAGAGTCCTGCAGAGACACAAGGAGTCTTTTCTAAACAAGGGAGCCATTTATTAGTCACCTGACACACCGGATCTGAAAGGCCTCGGAGCAGCAGAGGCAGAAATTATGCCAGTCCATCCTGGCCAAGCAAATGCCAAGAGCCAAGTTGCGATGGACTCCCTCCCTGTCTCCCCCTCCCCTTCATCTGCCCAGCTCACAGTTCCTGGGTCCCTCCAAAAGGGCAGCTCTTAGTCCAGTTCACATGTCCTGCCTGCTGGGATTTCCTGTTAGGCATTGATTGTTCAGTCCTTGGCGGGGTCTCACTTCGTCTTGCTGGATCCTCTGTTGATCTGGGTCAGTTTCAATCAGTTCCTCAATGACCCAGTCATTTCTCCTAGACAGCGAGGGGCTGCACACCCATCTCCTGCACTGTTCCAGGAGCAGCGTTAACCCTTTTGCACTCATGGGGTAGCAATGCAGCGTACCAAGGGAAACTGAGGCATACCTAGGATTCATAGAAATATTACAGAAAATTCCCACTGATGACTGCCTTTGTATAATGCTTTGAGGTCTGCGGATGAGAAGCGCTAAGTAAGAGCTGGATATTATTGTTTGGGCTCTCACCACAGATGGATGCAGCAAAGACAAATACACTTCCTTCTGTCTCTCAACACCCCTCCTCCACCACACACACCCTCCCTCTCTCTCCCTCCTGTTCTTTAAGATGAACGACTCCAGACACATTGAGTTTTGCTAAACTACATTCTACTTTATTACCCTCTAATCCAAAGCAAGGAAGTCAAAAGTTAAACCCTCGTCCCACCTCTGTGCCCGTGGCCCAACTCCACCCCCATGCCATTCCCAACCCATCTCTGTCCCAGGACCCACCTCCCTCAACAATAAACCAACCTTTCAGGCCCTTCCCTGAGACAAACAGCTCGAGCCAGAGACAAAAGCCAATGATCCGGCTGGGAGAACCCAGGTCCAAGGAGTCAACTGCTGTGGTAACTAGGAGACGTAGCGTTAGCCCCTTGTCTGCCAGCAGCCGTGCTCCCAGGAAGGAGGCGGATTCCGACAGCTGAGCTGTCAGGGTTCCCGACTCCCTGTGGCCTCCTCACTGATGGACTCAGCCTGGCCTGTTTACTTCCCCAGCTTCCTTCTCTGCCCAGCCTCTTCCTCTCAGAAACCAGCAGATGCCGCCCCCCCCACGCTGTTCCCTCCTCTTGGGGTGTCGTTTGTAGCTCTTTAGGATTCAGGGCCGCTTCCCCTGATACTCACAGGACATTTCCTGTCTGTCCCAGTGCAGTGAGTTCACAGTTCTCAGCTGGCTGGCTCTGAAGAGCAAACGCTGCCATTTCCCAGCATTGTTATTTTTGACCTTCACTCCCTGACTGTCTGACATCACTGCAGAGCTCAGGCAGTAACTTCCTTCCCCAGTTCGGTCCGTCTCCGTCTCTAGCTGTGAGCATCGCTACTTAACCAACTGGCCCCAAGAGGCCAGAGAGGATTTTTCCATTGACACCCACCCAGGGAAGCACAGTCAGACCCAGCGTTAGTGCAACCAAAGATAAAGGTAGAAAATATACTAGCTCAGCCTTTCTAACCATCCTTTGTCTAGCATGGGATGTGTCACGCAGAATCTAATGGGAGCAGTTAGAATGAGATGCCCGGAGGCTCCGGAGGGGAAGGACAGTATAAACATGACACCCTAAAGCTAACAGAATGGAGGGGGAACTATATAAATGCAACCCCTCCCAGGCTAACAGAAAGTGGGGGGAACCATATAAGTGTGACACCCCAAAGCTAATGCTATTGACATCAGATTCCCTGGGCCCACAAAGGCTGTTCTAGGCCTCCCGCAAAGGGGAGGGCCCGTGGAAACCAGCTGCTGCTCTGCACGGTGCTGGGTGAATTCATCCCCCTGGAGCAGGGAGCAAGGCAGAGTTCTGAGCCTTGCCTTTGGCATCCTGAAAGAGGGTCAGGTCCCATGGAGCGGGGCTTGTGCATCTGTGGCTCTAAGGCCAAATTTCATACCTTCATCAGGCACTGGGTCACTGCCCCCCCTTTAAATAGCTAATAACAAGGCAGTTTCCCAGCCACAGAGGCCCTCCGCTGTGCTTATTTCTCCAGGTGTCTCCAGCAGCAGGGAGTTCCACTGGTGAACCATGCGCCGCTCCAAAGTCATTCTGCTCCAGAGACAGATCCCCCTCCCCCGCCACTCTCTCTCTGGTTGTGTCTCCCCCAACCTCTGCCCCACATCCCCCACGCCTGTCTGCTCTGAGGTCTCCCACATTTCCTTCTGAGCCGGTGACAGCACAGAGGCAAACGGAGCGGAGCAGGTGGAAAAAGTCACATCGGGGGGGCGGCACCTCCGTAATCCCATCTCTACTCCACAGCCCATGATGCTAGATACCCCTCCGCCCTTGGCACACCCATACACTGCAAGCTCCATCTGCTTCCCATCCAACTCCCCGAACACTAAACACTCAGCCCCACCCACCTCGCTCTGCTTCCCACCCAACCCCCCGCTGCCCCCTCTGGTTCCTACACCCCCAGTCCCCAACTCTCATCCCCCCTGCTTGATGTCCCTCCCACCTCCCCCTCATCTAGTCCCTATCCCAGACCCAGCCCTCCACCCTTCTAGCTCTCATTTCCGCCTGGGTATGGGGTGGGTGGGGGGAACCCCCTGGTCCTATGGCATTTGGAGGGGTGGGGGAAGAAGGGGGTCTCAGCTACCAGGCGGCTCAAGGCCCATTTTCCTGCATCAGCAGTGAATAATGTTGCCAGTGCGAGGGGGAAATTGCCACCCCCCCTTCCCTCAAAGAATCCCCTGGCTGGGGGGAGAACATGCCAGTCCCCCACCCAGCCCCCTCCAGGGTAGGGGGTGTTTCTGGCTCACTCCAAAGACAGGGGTTCCCCCTCCCCCCCACACACCCTGCTTAGCCATGTTAGGAGCTGGGAGGAGGTTGCTGGGCCCAGCTCTCTGGAGGGGCAGCAGCACTGGCCTCCCCTTCCCCTGGTCTCCATGCGCCGGGAGCGGAGAGAGACTTGGTCGCCCAGGCCCGGGGGGCGGCAGTCGGGGAGGAGGAGGGGACAGGGCATTGGAAGTGGGTGGCAGGATCCTCAGCCCAGGCCTCGGGCGATGGCGTGGTTGTCCCGGTCCTCCTCTCAGCCTCCCACCAGGTGGGCGGCAGCAGGGAGAGTGGGCTGTTGGTGCCGGCGGCGTGGAGTCTCTGGTGGGCCGCCAGGGCCGCGCTGAGGCTGAAGGCTTTGCCGCAGTCGGGACAGACGTGCCGTTTCTCTGCGCCGGCCTGGGCATGGGCCCGCTGGTGCCGGTTGCGGTGGGAGCTGCGGCCGAAGCGCTTGCCACAGTGGGCGCAAGGGAAGGGCTTTTCTCCGGTGTGGGTGAGCCGGTGCCGGTCGTAGTGCGAGCTCCAGGCGAAGCCTTTGCCACAGACGCCGCACTGGTAAGGCTTCTCACCCCGGTGCAGCCGGCGGTGCCGCTCCAGGGCTGCGGCAGCGGTGAAACCTTTGCCACAGTCAGGGCACTGGTGAGGCCTCCCTTCCCGGGTGGCATGGGTGCGCCGGTGAGCCAGCAGGGTGGAGCTGACGGCAAAGCTCTTGCCGCAGTCGCCACAGCGGTAGGGCCGCTCGCCGGTGTGGATGCGCCGGTGCCGCTCCAGGTGGGAGCTGACAGCAAAGGCCCGCCCGCACTCCCCGCACCGGTAGGGCTTTTCTCCCGTGTGGATGCGCCGGTGACGCTCCAGGTGTGAGATCCAGCCGAAGCTCTTCCCGCAGGCCCCGCACGGGTACGGCTTGCCGGCAGCGCCGGTGTCACGGGCTGGCACCGGGTCCTCGGCAGGCTTTTCCCGGGCATGGGTGCGCCGGTGTTTGGCCAGGGCCGATCCCCAGCGGAAGCGGCGCCCGCAGTCCGGGCAGGCGTAGGGGCGCTCGCCCGTGTGCACGCGCTGGTGTTTGAGCAGGTTCGAGCTCTGGCTAAAGCATTTGCCGCACTGTTGGCAGCGGTGGGGTCGCTCAGGGCCACTCTCCTCAACCTGGTCGGGCCCCTCTACTACCCCGCCGCCATCCTGGGTCTGCGTCCCCTTGTGCTTGAAGCGCTGCGGGTCTGTCTGGTGGTTGAGGCGCTTACCGCAGTCGGCACATCTCTGAGGCGGGGGCGGGGCTTCCTCCTCGGCCTCCTCCTCCTCCACGGCCGCTGCGTGGGTGCGCATATGGCGGTCCAGGTGGGAGCTCCAGGCGAAGGCCCGGCCACACTCCCCGCACTGAAAGGGCTTCTCTCCCGTGTGGATGCGCTGGTGCCGCTCCAGGTGGGAGCTCCAGGCGAAGGCCTTGCTGCAGACGCCGCACTCGTACGGCTTGCCGCCCAGGTGGCTCTTCTGGTGCCGGGCCAGGGCGTTGGGGTCGGCGAAGCTCTTGCCACACTGCGGGCAGCGGTTGGGCTTCTCGCCGCCCGGCGCATGGGTGCGCTGGTGGGTCAGCAGGGAGGAGCTGACGCTGAAGCGGCGCCCGCAGTCAGGGCAAGCGTAGGGGCGCTCCCCGGTGTGCACCCGCCGGTGGATGGTCAGGTCCGAACGCTGGATGAAGGTCTTGCCACAGTCGGGGCATTTGTGGGGCCTCTCGCCCGTGTGGATCTTCTGGTGCTTGGCCAGCGCCGACTTGTGGCTGAAGGTCTTGCCACACTCGGGGCAAGTGTTGGGGCTCTCCCCGCTGTTAGCCGGCGGCTTCTCCCCCGCCTCGGGGCTTTGGGGAGCCTTCCCAGCGCCGTCGGCTTTTTCTGAGGCCGGCTCCTCCGGGCTCGCTTGCTGGGGTTTCTCTTCTTCTTTCCCACTGGCAGTGCCATCTGCTGCTAGGGGAGAGAGACCCAGACACAAGTCATTCCCTGCACGGCGAGGGGAACAAACCACAACTGCCGAGGAGTGTTAGTGATGATAATGCAGCATTCAGGCCTCTATATTTGCCTGAGATAGATTTTTGGGTCTTGTTGGCCCATTTGGCTTTTGATATTTTTATATTCTTACTAATATGGGTGATCAAAGAACACTGTGTGTTACATCTGCCCACAAGCAGATGGGTGGGGGGGGGGGAGTGATAAGAAATAGCACTAAAGTGTTGCTGGGTAGAGTAGGAGTGTAATATACGAGCCTACACTTGAAAACTGCCTCAAATCCTATCTCAAGGCAAGGTCAGGCAACCAGTCAGGAGGGGTGAAGGGATGGGGGGGCGGGGCAGGAAGAGTATAAGAAACACTAACAGGCCAAAGACATGCCTGTCCCTGACCGAAGCATAACCTTACTCCCTACTCCTCCCATGGGGTACAAAAGAGGTGGTACCGAAGCCCCAAGACCCTCCAAAAGGGCACATGACCATAAATTGTAAGGGGTGGGACCCAGGGTGTGCCCTACAGGTATAATTATGCCTGCTATGGAGGGGGAACGGGGACACTGGATAAAAAGGCTCTGCCGGCGTGCAGAGCTATGGATATGCTTGCCTGATTAACGCCAATAAACATCGCGTTGCCTGCACTTCAGACTTCTGTCTTCTGCTTTCTGTCTGCCCTTAGCAGGGAGATCGAATGGCCAGCAGCCACATCTCCCCCCAAAACCCTACCCCAAAAGGAGGGGACCGATTCTGCCTCTGCTTCCCATCCGGACGCTCCCAGGGCTCAGTCAGGGTTGGTGGGAAGCCATGCGTGACGTTGCAGGGATCCTCTCCTTCCTGGAGAGGGACTCACCTGCCCGGCCACCTCTGGGCATGTGGAGATCCAGGGCTGTCGGCTCATCCCCTCGGTCCAGCCGGGAGAGCAGGTCAGGCTTGGAAAGTGGAAATTCTGCTCAGGCACAAGGCGGGCGACAAAACAAGCAAGATCAGAGTGGGTTGGGCGTTGCCCCCCCCCCCCCCCCCTTCGGCGCCTCCCTTGGCCTCAGTGGCCCCTTCCCAGAAGCCCATGGGGCTCATGCTCTCTGCCATGACCAGGTCCTTAGTCCTTCTCCCCTCTGTGAGGGGCCTCGGCTCCTATCCACCTTCAACTTCTCTCCTCACCGCTCAAGATACCGAACGACATCACAGCCCATCAGAGAGGAGTCACATTTATACTTGTTTGTCCCCACCGTTACTCCTGCCCCTGTTAAATGGGCTGCTTTTCCCTTTCCCCACCCCAGAGGATCCCCTCTCGCTCAGCCCTGCTATCTCACCTCTCAATTCTCACCCCAAAGCTCCTCAAGGGAGATTTCTGTGCCCAGCCCCCACACGCTCACCCTCCCACCCAGATTCAGCCTCTCTTCGCTGCCTTTCCTAGTAACTCGGAGGGGCCTGGTACCCCAACTCCTGGACATGTCCTCCTCACTCCCTCTGCTGCCTCTTCCGCAGGGACCCACTTCCTCCTCTCCCAGGACCCACCTCCTCCTCTCCCAGATCCTTCTGGCACGTATCCTGTCCTGTTTTGTTGGCTTCTGCAGCCTTGCCTTTGGGAGATCCTTTCCCTCTGCCTTTGTCTCCCTCTGCTATCACTAGGGCCCTACCAAATTCAGGTCCATTCTGGTCAATTTCATGGCCACAGGAATTGAAAACTGGTAAATTTCACATTTGCAGATGTTTAAATCTGAAATTTCACCCTGTTGTAACCGTGGCGGTCCCGACCCAAAAGGGTATTGTGGAGGAGTCACAAACCTGTTGTGTGTGTGTGTGTGTTTGGGGGGTGTGGTCCATGGGATTGCCACCCTCACTTCCGTGCTGCCTTCAGAGAGGGACTCTGAAGACAGCAACCAGGGAGCTTCCTGGAAGTGGGTCTGAGCTCTCCCCCTCCCCTCCCGAGCAGCTGTGCGGGGGTAGGACAAGTCCTGTCCCTCCCCAGGGCAGTCGGAGCTAGAGGCCCCCTGGCTGGGGCGCTCCTAGCAGCAAGGGGAGATCAGATTTCATGGGGAAGGGCTTATTTCCCAGTGTGTGACATGTTTTTCACAGCCGTGAAATTGGTAGTGTCCTAGCTACCACCATCCCTTGGGACCCACTGTCCCGTTCCCATGGCTTCATTCACCCCCCAGGAGGTAGATTCCCCAGCAAGGAAGACCCCTGAATGGGGCCACTCGCGGCTCCTTATGGAGAAGAGGAAGCGATTACTTACCAAGGGCCATCAGGGTTTCGTAGCTCTCCTGCATGACATCCCTGTACAGGGCCCTCTGCCGGGGGTCCAGCAGCACATACTGCTCCATGGTGAGACGCGGCTCCTGCCTCGCCCACCGGCCGTCGGCCTCTGCAACAACAAAACCTCCCCCGCTCAGCACCTGCCACCCCAGCCGTAAGCCCGCCGGCACAGGCACCGCAGGGCCAGGCTGCCCTCTGCCTCCTGGGCTGACTGTCATTCCCATATCCCCGCTTTTTAGAATCCCCTTGTTCCCTCCCCTATGCAGACCTGCTGTGCTTCTGCTACGCCCCTACCTCTTATTCCTGGGAGCACTCCGGGCTGCAGCATCAAATGCCTGGTTATTAATGGACTCTGTTGGCGTTACCCTGATTACAGCAGCTGGTGGCCCTGCATGAATCAGAACTTTCTTGGAGGTTGGCCTAAGGCAGCGGAATAAACTCTCTCAGGAAGTGAGGACCCTCACAAACCTCCCCACCTTCTGCCGCCAGTGCAAAGCCCAGTTCTTGGACCTGGCTTCTCCGACAAACATATAGCACTGGGGGAGGGACATGAATATATATGTTTAAAATTGTGATTGCAAAGCAGGGCTTTGGAGCAGAGCCCGGAGCTGGAGCGCGGAGCAGCTCCGGAGCAGTGGAGCTGCAGGTTTTTGCCTGGAGCTGGAGCGGAGCCAGAGCACAGCTCCAAAGCCCTGTTGCAAAGCGCTCAAATGCTACGATAACTAAGGCCATGTAAGCGCCCGACATTGACATGTAACCGAGCACAGCTGTGCAGAGGATGGAGGTTCCATGTCACGGAGGGTTTTGTGATTTCTAAACAGATCTACTTTCAGAGTCGGCACAAACACCGGAAATTTCAAAATTGTCGGCGAAGGAAAATTAAAAAAAAAAAAAAATCGTTTTGGGGCGTTTGAAAGGTTTTGTTTTGACTCTTGTTTCATTATTATTTTGTGTTATATGATGGCACGTCTCACACACACATTTTAAAAATTCAAAATGAGTCATTTCAAAACACACAACAATCAAAATGTTTTGTTCCCTTTTTTCCCCCTGAAACAAATCAATCTGATGACAGAACTGCATATTCCGATGGCATAAGGTTTCCATCCAGGTGTCTCCAACCATCTCTAGAACTAAGAGGTGAAGTTTTCAGAAACAGCAAGGAGACCCAATTCCCAGTCATTTCAATGGGGCAGGAGCTGATAGCAGGAGGCATGGAGCAGGGGCAATGGGGAGTGGAGTCTCAGGAGAATGTGTTGGGGGGGGTCTCCCCTTCCTCCCCCATATCCAGGGGCTACTCTGTGCAGTTGACACAGGGCTGGAGGGAAGCAAAGACAGATCAGCTGATCTGGAAAAGTCTATGCTAACCAGCTTCAACTTCTCCATCCAGTGGCTGCATCCTTCTGGCAGCCCCCACCATGGTCCCATCTTTGCTGTGTTCCAAGCCAGGAACAGACTCAGCCAAAGATGAGAATGGAGGGAGGGGAAGAGATCAGATCCCTTTCATCTGCTGAGGGCATCGGACCCCTCACCCTGTCTTGGCTAGAAGCAGAAAGGTAAGATACCCACTCCTGGGTGGGGCTCAAACCTGCAACCTCTAGATCCAACAGCATGAGCTGCAATTGCCGGACCTAAGAGACCGAGATGGTGGGCCCCACCACCAGGAGCCAGCTCTAAGCTCTATGTGTTTCTGTCACTAGAGGGGAGACGCATGTGTTATAGGTGGGGGGGGAGAGGGTAGCTGAAAGGGAAGGGTAACTACAGTATTGCCAACCCCGAAACATTCAGGCCTCAACCAAAAAATAACGAGATTTAAAAATCATGATAAATACTGGGGGGGGGGGGGGGGGGGTATTTTCTACCTGGTTTTTGAGCCTATAGGGGTCACATTTTCAAGCGTGTCTGCAGTTTAGGAGGCTGGAAACTCATTGTTGTATTCTTGCGATTTTATCTCATGGCATTTGGTGCAGGAAATTTGGAGAAAAGGGCTTGGTTTAAATTTTTTCATAACTTCAGTCCTGAAACAGTGAGATTTTCAAGCAATATACAAAACACGGTCCTCTTTCACTGCCGCATGGCATTCAAGCCTCCATTTTGCCTGTCCCCAATGAAATGACCCTAATCCGTTGGCTAAATTTCAGCTCCACATGGACATCAAATTACAATAACAATAATCTCTCTTGAGCCCAATAATTAAGGGTACAAGGGTTCCCACAGCCTTGTGAAAGAGCCACACACAGAGGAAGGTCAGTAGCAGAATTTGAACACAGAACCTTCTGGCACCAAAGCACATATTTAAGCCTCTTGAACTAAAGGAGGAACTTCAGCAGCTGGTGCCAGTAATAGCCTCTTACCCTCTCGGAGGACAGAGGCTGCTGTGACATACACTTTAGAAGGATCAAGAATAAAATCCCCACCTTCACTGCATGAATCTCCAGGTGAAATCCTACACAGGATGTCTGACTAGTGACCAAAGAGGTCCCTTCTGGCCATACAATCTAGGTCTTTAAGTGTCTTACAATTACCCCTGGAGGTGGATCATTTACATCTATGCAGGGTGGGTGCAAAAGTCAACCAGATCCGAACGTTGGAGCTTTTGCATTTGCTTGGCATGGATGCGACCAGGCTGCAACAAAGTGCGAGGCAGATGGAGAATTATGCCCCTTGATTTCAGAGGGGCAGGGTGGTGTCAGGTGGGGAAAAGAGGCAAAAGCCTGGGGGGAAGCAGAAAGGAAGAGTTAAAATACGGATCTGTCCCAAGCAGGGACTCTGTGGAAAAGGCATTATGAGGGGTTCTGTGCTGATGGTATATCCCATGTGATTTCCATGTGCCAATCCCACCTACCCTGGGCCACATGCAGAGGGTAAATCCGAGCAGTGCCTGTCCAGTGTCTCTGTGCTAATTTACACCAGCTGAGCATTTGTCTCTGGTTTTTAGCCCGTGTTTCAAAGCTAAACTATTTTCTACTTTTTAAACCTTTTTCCTTGGGCAGCTGACACAAATCTTCTTAGTCAACCACAAAAGCACGTCCTGTGGAGTCGGTAACACATGCCTCGAGTCGCTGAAAATTGCCTCCATTTATTTTCACCCACTTCCACCAATTTACAACCCAGCAGTGGGTTCAAATCGTTCCCTCCATTGTGCATTGCCCAGCTGGGTTAGTTAATGGTTAAGAGTTAATCATTGACTCAAAACTCTTGCAGTTAGTTATCTGCAGAGGAGGCCACTCCATTTCCAAATCACCAATATATTAAACCTCCTAGTGTGGACTGCTATTAAGTTTTTGCCTCTTCATTAACTAGCCATGTATACTTACTGTTGCCTGTCTCTTAGCCAATTTCCAACCCAGAACAGAACCTTACCTCTCATCCCATCATCATTTAGTTTCCTTCATGACCTTTTTGTGAGGGGCTTTGTCAAAGTTTTTGACAGTCCAAATTAAACCTGTCTACTGCTTCTCCATTGTCCACTATTTGCAGTAGTTTTCCACCTGGGGTACACAGAGGCCTTCCAGGGGGTACAGCAGCTCCTTTAGATATTTGCCTAGTTTTACAAGAGGCTACATAAAAACACCAGCGAAGTCAGTACAAACTAAAATGTCATACAGACAATGATTTGTTAATACTTCTCTATATACTATACACTGAAATGTTAGTACAATATTTATATTCCAATTGATTTGTTTTATAATGATATGGTAACAATGAGAAAGAAAGCAACTGTTCAGTAATAGCATGCTGTGAGCCTCATGTATTTTTAGGTCTGATTTTTTTAAGCAAGTCGTTTTTAAGTGAGGTGAAACTTGGGGGTACACAAGACAAATCAGACTCCAGAAAGGGGGACAGTCGTCTGGAAAGGCTGAGAGCCAGTGTTAGTGAACGCTGATAGCTTAGCAACATGATGTTGCTTAGCAGAAGCTATGCTGGTTAGTCTCTATCAGATAATACTGGCCTATCAGCCTATGAAGCTGAGGGTTTAGAACCGTCTTTAAATATTGCTGGAAAGAGATTTTCCAGATACGAAATCAGGCTCACTCACCTGCAATTCCGAGGCCCAGCGCTCTTTACAAATGTATTCTCTACCCTTCAATCCTGTGCTCTAGCAGCTGATTTTCATGTCTGATTGCATTTTCTTTTGTTGCTGGCAATATATTTCTCCTTTTCTAGCAACGATACTTTTGCAAGCGCTGGCTAATTAAATCCCACTTCTCAGTACATGATCATACAGGAGCTTTTTGAAATCCAATTTACATTCCCACCCACAGCCAACCGCAGCTCCATGCCGCCTTCAGCAAGTTAAATCACACATACACACACACAGAGGAGAATGCTAACTTCTGGATCCACTCATGCAAAGAGGAAAGAGCCCGGGCTTGCCAGTGACAGCAGCAGCTCGGGGACTCGCAGACCCCCGAGGAGCAGAGATTATGGGGAGGGTAAGAAGGAGCCATTTTTACAGTCCGGCCACAGCCAAGACCGAATTCTCTCTCTCTCTTTCTCTCAATCACCTGCAGGCTCCGGCTCAGGAGCTGGTGCGGGCAGAGCCCGGGGCAGGTCCCAGCCACCGGAGAAAGTCCCACTGTGGGCTGGGCGCAGAGGGCGCTTTGCTGAAGGTCTTTCCCTGGCGCAGCAACTGCTCAGTCCTGGCTCTTGGGTCACTATGGACGCAGCTGCTGGCACTCAGCGTCTGACCCAGGAAGCTCAGCCCCCTGATATCCTGAGCAAAGGAGAAGAAGAAGAAAAAAATACAGAGGAAGGGAGCAGAGGCATAAGCCAGAGCAGCCTCCCGTCCCTTCGCAATAACCAGAGCCCTCTGGTGGCACCAGCTCCTGGATCCGCATCGCTGCGCTCCCCCCGGGGCAGAACATGGCCCAAAGGGGGCGGATCTGGCCGGATGGATTCTGCCCCCCCTGTCTCTGCCCCCGGCCCAGCCGCCTGCGGGGAGTGTGTGTCGGGAATCCGGTCCCAGCCAGGGGCGTGCTCTGCAGCCGGGCTCCCCATGCCCGTGTGCCCGCTGGTCCCCGCCGGCCTCGGGAGCCAGGCGCAGCCCGGATGTAAATCAGCACCGCTCGGCTGAGTTTGTGGAAGCTATGGCTGTTTACACCGCTGGGGATCTGGCTCCACTGACTCCCAGGGTTTGATGCTAATTTACACCTGCTAGGCATCTGGTCCCCATTGACTCCAATGGAGCGATGCTAATTTACACCTGCTGTGGATCTGGCCCCCAGGGAGTGATGCTAATTTACACCCGCTGGGGATCTGGCCCTCAGCACTTACATGGGGATCTCCAGCCAGACATCTCAAAGTGCTTCACAAAGAAAGGCAAATCTCGTTATTATCTGTGTTTGATGGGTGGGAAACTGAGGCACAGAAGGGCTGTGACTTGCTCCAGATCATGCACCAGGTCAGTGCCAGAGCCCGGAGCAGAACCCAGGAGTCCTGCGCAGGAAGGACCCTCCCAAAATGTGTTCAGGTTCCCACACCACATAACAGCCCAGCAGGAAGCTAGAGTGGAAGCTGCAGCCCAGGGGTGATCATGCATCCTGTTATTGTTCGTACAGCACCTAGCGCAGGGGTGGCCAACCTGAGCCTGAGAAGGAGCCAGAATTTACCAATGTACATTGCCAAAAAGCCACAGTAATATGTCAGCAGTTCCCCATCAACTCCTCCCCCCCCCCCCCCCCCCGCTCCCAGCGCCTCCCACCCCCGATCAGCACCTCCCCCTCCCTCCTTATCCGCTGTTTCATAGCATGCAGGAGGCTGGAGGTCCGGGGAGGAGCGAGGGCACAGCAGGCTCAGGGGAAGGGGCGGGAAGGGGTAGAGTGGGGGCAGGGCCTGTGGCAGAACCAGGCGTTGAGCAGTGAGCACCCCCTGGCACATTGGAAAGTTGGCACCTATAGCTCCAGTCCCGGAGTTGGTGCCTATACAAGGAGCCACGTATTAACTTATGAAGAGCCGCATGTGGCTCCAGAGCCACAGGTTGGCCACCCCTGACCTAGCTCAAAGGGACCCTGGCCCAGGACTAGGGCTCATCGGGGGCAGCACAGTGCACAGAATGGAACATCAGACACTCCTTCCCCTCTGAAGCTCCTGAGACACACAGCAGGGTTTGCTGGGAGGAGGACAGGGAAAGACCCAACAGGAGTCCAAGCTGGTCTGCAGAGATCAGAGGTGACAGAGACTTGGGGGGGAGACGGACAACGTTCATTCCGCACCCAAACACACACTTTGGAGAGCATAGGCCCTTGGTGGCTGGTGAGCACAGGGAGCTGGGGACACTATCATTAACCCTTCTTTTACAGATGGAGAAACTGAGGCCCAGAGAGCAGAAGTGACCTGGCTAAAGTCCCCCAGCAGGCCAGTGGCAAAAGAACCCAGGTGTCCTGCTCTACGCAGTAGTCACACTTGCCCATGGGGGAATAGCTGCTATGAGCGGAGCCAGAAAGGGGGGGGCACTCATGGGGAGCAGCATCCGGGCACAGGTAGGGGGAGGGCTCTTGTTGGGAGTCACCCCTCTGCTCCTTTTGGCCTCCCCAAGCTGTCCCCCAACTTTTGGTGGCTTTCCCACCCCACATACACTATTACAGTCAGTCCGGCACCACTGGAGGAGATGTGAAGGCAAATAAAGAAACCACTAGAAGAAAAATACGCAGGTGGTCAAGAGGAGGTGGTGGGAGGGGGCATGGGTGACTGGAGCTTGCCTCAGTTTCTCCATCTGTAAAAAGGGGTCAGTGACAGCTGACCTCCTCCGTAAAGCGCTTTGAGATCTACTGATGAGAAGTCCTAGATAGGAAGTGGGTGTGCTCCTGTACAAGAGCGAGGTAGTATTATTGCATGGCCTTGGTGAGCCCCCCACCTGGCATACTACACAGGTATAGCAATCCTGTCACAGAGTGGCCCCTCTCTATGACACTGGGGTGAGCCCCACCCCCACCTAGGATCCTGCATGCACATTTATTACACGCAGGAATGGGGCACAGACACAAGAGAAAGACCAAGTGCAGGGTTTATACAATTTCCCCAGAGCTGGCTCGGCTCCTGCAGGTGCTCAGGGGAGCAGAGCCTGGGGGGTTCAGGGAGGGCAGCAGCTCTGGGACTCGCAGACCCCCGGGAACAGAGCTGGGGTGAGGAGGGGCCGTTGGTGCAGAGTTACTTTCCTGCCTGGCCCCAGCCCTTCCCCCTGGGTCTCTCCCCTCACCGGCAGGCTCCGGCTCAGGAGCTGGTGTCGGCAGAGCCTGGGGCTGCCCCAGGGTTGCTTCCAGCCACTGGAGAAAGTCCACTCCATAGGCTGAGCACAGTGGGGGCTTTAATCAGGGCCGGCTCCAGGGTTTTTGCCGCCCCAAGCACCCCCTCCAAAAAAAAGCCACGATCGTGATCTGCAGCGGCAATTCGGCGGGAGGTCCTTCACTCCGAGCGGGAGTAAGGGACCCTCTGCCGAATTGCTGCCGAATAGCTGGACGTGCCGCCCCTCTCCGGAGTCGCCGCCCCAAGCACCTGCTTGCCAAGCTGGTGCCTGGAGCCGGCCCTGGCTTTAATGAAGGTTTCTCCCCAGGAGAGCAAGAAAACAACAGGGCCCAATGTGCAGATGTGGGATGCTCAGCATGAATGAGGGAAAAGCTTATTCACTTCCTCCAGGCTCACAATCACATCCCCGGTGATGCTGCAGGAAACTAGCTGGCCTCTGAGCTTGAGCTCAGAGCTGGGGGAGCTGCACTACACTGCCTGAGGATTGCCTGAGCCTGACTGTCTGATGACCCCAGCTGTGGAGAAGGATTACAGTTTCCAAGGGGGAGAGAGAGTGCCCAAGGAGGAAAAAAGAACTACATTTCCCATCCACCCCTGGGAGTGCAGGCCAGTTTTCCACTCTCAGCTAGCCCAGGCTATTTCTCCTGCTGCTTTGGACAGGGGATAGACATCCAGTCAATGTGCAGTGGCAGTCAAAAAAAGTTTACAGAATGTTGGGAATCATTACGAAAGGGATAGATAATAAGACAGAAAATATCATATGGCCTCTATACACGGTACGTCCACATCTTGAATACTGCGTGCAGATGTGATCACCCCATAGAATCATAGAACATCAGGGTTGGAAGGGACCTCAGGAGGTCATCTAGTCCAACCCCCTGCTCAAAGCAGGACCAATCCCCAACTAAATCATCTCAGCCAGGGCTTTGTCAAGCCTGACCTTAAAAATCTCTAAGGAAGGAGATTCCACCACCTCCCTAGGTAACCCACTCCAGTGCTTCACCACCCTCCTAGTGAAAAAGTTTTTCCTAATATCCAACCTAAACCTCTCCCACTAAACATTTCTTTTCAAAAGTTACTCAGTGCACCGGATCAACTCAACCAAGAGGGCAGGAGGGAGAGGGGAAACTGAGGTGTATGCTCCAGCTGCATTTGTGAGATGGTGGTGAAACAGAGCTGCTTTTGTCAACCCAGCTAATCTAGCCTGCGTGCTCTAGCTGCTTTGCATTGCTCCAGAGTGAGGTAAAGCAGCCAGAGCGTCATGGGAGATTGTTTTGGGGGCAAGGACGACCTTTTTGTTCTGTGTTTGTACAGCCCCTAGCACAGGGTCTGGGGGGAAGAGACTGCATCTCCTAGGCCCCACCACAACAATAAGAACATAAGAACGGCTGTACTGGGTCAGACCAAAGGGCCATCCTGCCCAGTATCCTGTCTACCGACAGTGGCCAATGCCAGGTGCCCCAGAGGGAGTGAACCTAACAGGTAGTGATCAAGTGATCTCTCTCCTGCCAGCCATCTCCACCCTCTGACAAACAGAGTCTAGGGACACCATTCCTTACCCATCCTGGCTAATAGCCATTAATGGACTTAACCACCATGAATTTATCCAGTTCTCTTTTAAACGCTGTTATAGTCCTAGCCTTCACAACCTCCTCAGGTAAGGAGTTCCACAAGTTGACTGTGCGCTGTGTGAAGAACTTCCTTTTATTTGTTTTAAACCTGCTGCCTATTAATTTCATTTGGTGACCCCTAGTTCTTGTATTATGGGAATAAGTAAATAACTTTTCCTTATCAACTTTCTCCACATCACTCATGATTTTATATACCTCTATCATATCCCCCCTTAGTCTCCTCTTTTCCAAGCTGAAAAGTCCTAGCCTCTTTAATCTCTCCTCATATGGGTCCTGTTCCAAACCCCTAATCATTTTAGTTGCCCTTCTCTGAACCTTTTCTAGTGCCAGTATATCTTTTTTGAGATGAGAAGACCACATCTGTATGCAGTATTCAAAATGTGGGCGCACCATCAATTTATATAAGGGCAATAATATATATACACAATATACAAATATTAAGATTGATAGCTTCTAGTAATTAAAAAAGTGTAGTTTGGGGAAGTTCTCTGAGTGCGTTGTTTAGTGTTCATGTATGACAGTGGTTTCCAACCAGGGGTACTTGTACCCCCAGAGGTACGCAGAGATCTTCCAGGGGGTACATCAACTCATCTAGATATTTGTCTAGTTTTACAACAGGCTACATAAAAAGCACGAGCGAAGTCAGTACAAACTAAAATTTCATACAGACAGTGACTTGTTTATACTGCTCTATATACTATACACTGAAATGTAAGTACAATATTTATATTCCAATTGATTTATTTTATAATTATAAGGTAAAAATGAGAAAGGAAGCAATTTTTCAGTGATAGTGTGGCTGAGACACTTTTGTATTTTTATGTCTGAATTTGTAAACAAGTTGTTTTTTAAGTAAGGTGAAACTTGGGGGTAGGCAAGACAAATCAGACTCCTGGAAGGGGTACAGTGGTCTGGAAAGGTTGAGAGCCACTGGTGTAAGACCTTTATAATTAAAAAGACAAAAAATATGTGAAGGTGGAGGTAAGGTCAAGAAGCTACATCAATATTTAGGATAAAAATACATTACAGGGAACAGTGCAGTTATCCCTCCAAGCTAAACATTATGAATTCAGTAAATTCAGAGTTTAGGTTAAATCCAAATCACTTTAAGCATGGAAATGCAGCGTTAGGGAACCCAAATGACCTTAACTCAGCCTTTCAGACTCCCAAGCGCTTAGAAGTAGTCACTTTGCAAATTAATCGGTGGCCAAACAGTAAGGGTTAATTTTCTTGTTCTGCAACACATTTTTGTTAGTCAGTAACAAAATGAAGGAAAGCAGCCCAGTCCCAGTCCTGGACTGAGAGGTCAAAAGGAGTGAGTTCAAGCCATTGAGTCACTGTGCAAACTTGGTCAAGTCACTTCAGCTCACTGTGACTCAGCCTTACCCATCTGTAAAATGGGAACAATGTTACATACATCTCTCTTTACAACATGCCTTGAGATCTAGGTTTCAGAAGCATTACACATAGCTTGACGCAAGAACAACCACAAGGAAACATCACACACACTTACCAACTGAAAGAGAGCTACTGCCTGTTGCAAAGTGACCACTTTAGGGCATCAGCTGTTTGTCTTTGCCCAATTTAAAGGGCCAGTATCACAAAAGGCATTCTGGGGGGAAAAAATCCTAAAAGAGGGCAATCTTCCACTAGAGAGTTAATAGAAAATAAGAAGCTTTGAGGGAAGGGAGCAATGGTACTTGTTATGCCTTGGCTTGTAATGTCATCATTTGATTAATAATAATAACAGTACTTTTCAGTGGGAGTTTTTTACAAAGGATCATTAACCCCAGTTTACAGACAGGGAAACTGAGGCATGGACCAATATGACTGCTTCAGAGTCACTTATCAGGTCAGAGCCAGGAACAGAACCAATGTCTTTAGGGTCTTAGTCCACTGTGGTAACCACTAGGTAACACTCCCTATTATTAGCAGCTAAATACCTATAAGGGATGCATAGCTAAGGCTGTGTTAAATTTTGTACTTCAGCAGGAATTAAGTTTCTCTGTCTATTTTTACAAGCTTTCTTTTCTAATTCAGGCATGAACATGCTTCTTTGTAGTGTCCAATTTAATTTTCCATTGCAACACCAAATAGATTGAATAGATGCACAGATTCCAAGGCCAGAAGGGACCATTGTGTTCAACTAGTCAAACTGCCTGTGTAACACAGGCCATAGGACTTCCCCGAATCAATCCCTGTTTGAACTAGAGTTGATCTTTTAGAAAAATGTCCAACCTTGATTTAAAAATTGCTCATGCTGGAGAATTCACCACAACCCTTATTACATTGTTCTAATGGTTAATTACCCCCACTGTTAAAAACTTGTGCCTCATTTCTTGTCTGAATTTGTCTAGCTTCAGTTTCCAGGCACTTGATGTTGTTAGACCTTTGTCTGCAAGATAGAAGAGCCTATTATCAAATTTTTGCTCCCCATGTAGGTACTTATAGACAGTGATCAAGTCACCCCTTAAAATTAAATGGATTGAGCTCCTTGAGTCTGTCACTATTAGGCATGTCTGGGGGCAATTTCTCACCTGCCACATGCTTTTCATTGTCGCTGACATCTAGGCAAAATGAATATAAAACACCATTAAATCTGAAAGGCCGAGATTTGCACCTTCTTTGCACAGGTGTAACCAGCATTGCCAGCCCTTGGTGTTCAAAAAATCAAGAGCCAGGCCCCAGTGAATGACGAGATTGCCTTAAAAATTACGAGATTAAAAAAATGTTTTTTTCCCCCTTATTTGCCTTGTTTGGCGGCCCTTAAGCTTCATGTTTTCATGCTTTCTCTGTAACCATGAGTACTAAAATCTTACTTAAAAAAAAAAAAAGCTGATCCTCTGATATAAATGAAATGAAAACAGGAGCTGAGGTTTGGGGGGGAAAACCCCTAAATATTGTGAGAGTTGGTAACAATTAGGCAGAAGGATCAAGGCAGAAGGAAATTAAAACCAATTCTTCTTGTTGTTTGTCCTATGGGAATACCTAAACGTCCTAATGAATGTAGGGGTTCCTTTTTGCTGGGCACTGCACATGCACATAAGGCTAAAAGTTAAAGTCAGACAAAGTCAAATGAGAAATAAGAGACACACTTAAAAGAAATCTTTCAACACATTAAACATGAAGCATTACAGCGTATAGCTTTTGCAAAGAACCATACACATAGAAGATACATGTTTTTAACAGTGAGGTGCAAGGGGTTTTAATGTTAACTCATAGCAACTGTAACCTTTTGTCAAAGTGTTTTGGGTGAGTTGTTTCTGATGTCAGTTTCCTTCAGTGTTCCAGGCCCGGTTCTGGGACGTTGATTGTTTATGGTTCTTTTCAGCAGCCTTTGACATGCTGAGGACGATAATAAATAAATAAATGGAGATATCCTATCTCCTAGAACTGGAAGGGACTTTGAAAGGTCATTGAGTCCAGCCCCCTGCCTTTACTAGCAGGACCAAGTACTGATTTTGCTCCAGATCCCTAAGTGGCCCCCTCAAGGATTGAACTCACAACCCTGGGTTTAGCAGGCCAATGCTCAAACCACTGAGCTATTCCTCTCCCCCAATAATGTTTAACCAAAGGCAGAGTAAAGCCCTTTGGAAACAGAAATATCAGAAACAAAAAGAGCAAACAGCGCGGCACGGTAATTATTGTCCATGCTTTAGTAGCAAAGAGAATTTCTGACTGAGGTTTGGGCCCCGTTGTGTTAGGGGCTGCACATAGTTGGAGGAAAGCACCTGTTTCAAAAACCTTACTATCTAAATAGACAAGACAAAGGGTGGGAGGGGAACAGTGAAGAGCCAGGAATTCAGCCCAGGTGTCCTGTCCTACCCACTAGACTAGGGGTGGCCAAACTGTGGATCG